>NC_135170.1:10340032-10440032 GCF_041146795.1 Maylandia zebra
GGTTAGAGCTAGAGGATGTGGCTCAGACAGTAGCAATAAAGTGGCCCTATTAGAGGTTTCCCGATTTTCTGTCATATATGTGCTGTTAAAATGGCAGAAGCTCCTCATAAAAATAGCCAATGAGTTCAATGTACGTGCAAGTAATCCCAGTGATTGCATGAGCGCTGAAGCCCCTCCCACCTGTTGTTCAGACCTTTTGTTTGCAAGCTGCAGCAAATAGGGAGAAAGTCGGCCTTAAAGGGAGGGTGAAGGAGACGCAAACAGCTTGTTTCAAGACATACGAACAAAGACATCCTTTACCTCGCCGCACCCCCAACCAGTTGCCGCAGATGGCTGCCATTCCCTGAGCCTGGCTGTTGCCGGAGGCTTCTTCCTGCTAAAAGGGAGTTTTGTCACCAAATACTTGCTCGCTGATTGTTGGGGTTTTCTCTGTTTTATTTTAGGGTCTTTACATTACAATAATACAGAAGCGGGAGTTATTGTGATTTGGTGCTATATAAATAAAACTGAGGGCCTGTGTCAACAGCCAGGATAAGTTGATAAGGATTATTTCAAACTGTGATTCTAGTACACTTCAGGAGTGAAAGAGTGGAGTAGGAAATGAGTACAAGAGGTAAATTTGTTTGCTCTATTATTTGACCTACATCTGAGCTTTTGCATGTACAGACATGTAGGCCCGTGTGTTGCTTGAGGGCACAGACACACACACAAATTCACGCAAGCGGTTACACTCCAAGAGTGGTCAGTGAGTTAACATAGCACCCTTTTTAACGTGCCGTCACTGAATGAGTTCCTTTCTTTCTGACTGGATGATATAATGGCCTTACACACCCTGAATTACAGACACACCCTGCTGCTGCTATTACAACCAACTGAAGGGGGGGGAGAAAGAGAGAATGAGCGAGAGAAAGGGAAGAGGGAGGGAGGGAGATGGTGAGGTCAGAGTTGTCCATATTTGGTAATTCTGCTATGTTTTAATCCCACATTTATTTTGCTTCCCACTTCTGTTTGCTTCTCTTTTTCCCCTTTAGATCCAAGATTCTTATCATATGAGAAGCTGTTGTCATATTACAAAATGTGCTTTGAGCTCAGATCTGTTTGTATGTCAGAAGCCTGATTCTCTTGCTTATTCCCCTGTTGTCTTCGCCTCTGCCCCTCTCCTCTTTTGGCATCTGGTCCCTCTCAAGTAACACGTGACCTTTGACCTCTTAGCTGAAAATTCAGATATTTCCCGTCCATCCTAGTAAAGTAGGGATGTGGGGGCTTATTGATTTTTCCATGCAGACACGCTGAATCGTCAGCATTTTGCTCTCCATACATGCGATACCCAGCTGCTAAAACATATAGGAAAACAAACAGACACATTCCACTCATAGTGACACGCAGCGAACATAAATCACACATTGTACTGAAAATGCCATTTTCCTGTGTTTGTCAGCAGATTCCTGTCATGCCTTAGGCCCTGCTGCAATATAAGGCAACTTCTAGGGATAAATGAGCATAATAGTTTGCCTTGTGCAGCGAATGTGTAGTTCAAGTATACCTGTGCTGAAATATATATATAGATATGTGTTATTTCTCTTCAGAATGCCATCATCTGTTTTGTGTTGCCATCTCTTATCAGGGATTACTTCCAAACAGGAAAAACAGAAAGACTTGTCTTAGTAGAAAAACTTGCTTTAAATCAGAAGTGTGCAGTTCGGGTTATAATCCACAGCTCTGACACTTTAACCTCAAGCACTTCGTCATAAATAAGGATCTGTTGTGCTGATTTAGTGGCTTTGGATGAATCACGGTTGAAAATATTCCTTATCTACTTTATACTGGGCAAGGGAGAACCATGGAAAAAACTAAAAACTCTTCAAGGATCAAAAGTAAAGCTTGAAAAGACAGACGGTGGCTGCAGTGACACTTTTCAGTGTTTTTGAAACTCTGTTTCACTTCAGCTATTTGTATGTAATAACTTCGCTCTTCTCCGCGGTTAGTTGACAGAGCAACAACAGCACATAGAGTGGCCCACAGACCGGTTGTACCACATACTTTGTACACTGCCTCCATCTGACAACGGAGCTCGCTGCAGGCAGACGGGCAGTGCCCGGTCACTACCGCTGAAATGACCATATCAGAGTTATCCGCTCTTATCAAGCTTATTATAATTAAGTGAAACTAAACTTAAAAAATAATCTTCTGAAAAATATTAAAACTATCCATGCATCTATATTCTACTTATTCAGGGTCACGAGGAGCTGGAGCCTATCCCAGCTGTAATTAGAGTGAGAGGCAGGGTCCATCCTGGGCAGATCGCCAGTCTGTTGCAAGATTAACACAGAGACACGGGTAACCATTCACACTAATTAACCTAACCTCACCAACTGCATGTCTTTGGACTGTGGGAGGAAGCCAGAGTACCGACGCAGAGGTGGGAAGAATATGGCATACAGAAAGTCCTCGGCCTGTGAGGCAACAGTGCTAACCACTGCACCACTGTGTTGCTCATTAAACCTAAATTAAATAATTTTATGAAATTTTGGAAAATAAATCTATCTATCTATCTATCTATCTATCTATCTATCTATCTATCTATCTATCTATCTATCTATCTATCTATCTATCTATCTATCTATCTATCTATCTATCTATCCTAATCCAATCCAATCCTGTGGAACATTTTCAAACAATAAAAACTAAACTGAAAGAAGAAACTAAACTGAAACTAAACTAAATTAAATAAAAGTCTTTTGAAAACGGGAAACTATAATAACTCTGGCTCTCACTGACATCATACAGAGTCAATAAAAAAGAGCCTGAAACCTGCATTACTGGAAGCTTTGGTCATTTTGAGCATCCACCAATGCAGCAGCATATACTGACAGGCAAAGCATAATAGTCAGGGTCCACAAACGATGGGTGATAAATTCAAGTGAAAACACAAACCCTTAAAGCAGACAGTGAAGACATCCAATGGCATTTTTATGGGGACACAGAGAAAGTGAAAAAACATTTATTTTCCACTGCTAACGTCTCCCTGCTGGTTGTGGCATGTGCGTTGGCCCTGTGCCTTCAGGGCCCGTTCAGCAAACCGGACCCAAATCACCCGATTTGAAACCCAGAGGGCTGCTTGAAGTAAACAGGTTCATATTGTACTTTCCATTCTCCGGCGTAGACTTTGGCATCGGTAACACAGGACTTTCATCTCGACATCATTCACCCTTTCCTACCACATTCCTGCTTTCCTGTTCTCCATTCCCTCATTCTCTCTTTATCCTTCATTTCTTTCCACAAGGCAACGTTGACGTTAGTTTTAACAGCCAAGTGAAAACTAATGTCAACATGTATTTCTCTCCTTTCACACTAATTAGATCATCACCTGCGGCGGTTCCCATGCAGTGTTAACACGTCTGATCATGAAGCTCGGCTCACTTGTTGGGCGAGTGAAAAGTCACATAACTGTTTTGAATTTTATCTTACACCGTGTTTGTTCTTCAGATCTAATCTCATATCTGACAGTTTGATGGATGCATTTCAATAAACTCACTGGAGAAAAAAAACTGGAGATCTGTTGGGACTGGCCATGGTGCCAGGTGCAGGAGGAAGTTTTAAAAGAGTAATTGCATTTTAAATTACGCAATTTAGTTAAATGCATCACAAAAATAAATCCACAACACCTGGTTTCTCGCATCTAAGAGCTTGGGAAAGTGTGGATAAAGTTTTTATATTTAAAAAATCCCTCTGGTGGAAGCAGGAGCCAATAGGCTGAAATTGCTTGTATGTAATGGTGACAGGATGACTGAGTTTTTAAAAATTGGTTAACAGTGAAAAATTCAAGGCCCTCTGCAACCATGCTGCCAAAGTCGGGGTCAGCTGCACACTGGTCTTCCTGACCTCCTTTTAGAGTGGAGACAGCCTGTTTACAGAGAGGAGTGCTTCACAATATTAATACATCTTATGTGTTTAAGCAGACAGAGGTGGGTGTAGAGTTTCAAGAAACCGCTGCCTGAGTTTTTGTTACACCTTAAAAAAGAAAGAGACAGACAGATTAGTAATATGAGTAGCACGCAAGCCTGCATGTGCATGATTTGTCTGCTATCTGACAGCAGAAACGAAATCAAACATCTGGAGCCATCCGTACTAGTTGTTTAGCACGGCGCTCAGGGCAGACTAGACCTCGCTGACACACGAGGGGAGATCCTGAGTGATGCAGTTCATCCTGAGAGTGACTGGTACTTATATGGTCATAAAAATCCTTAGCATGCACATACCTCTCTCATTAAACACAGCTTTATCGGTAACCTCTCTAGTCTCTCCTCCCTCCTCTCAACGCTTTCAAGTTCAGTTTTTTGTTCTTTGTCCCGCCTATTCGCTGTCACCCCTCCGCCCTGTGCTGCCTTTAGAAGAAGCCGATTGGACAAAAGTGTCGAGGATTAACAAAGGACGGCGGCCATTGGCCAGGGGGCGGATATGTGACAGCTGGGTCCCGCCTCATCCTGAACCCCACCCCAGGCTCCGGCGGGCCGTTCGCTGACTAAAATTACGCAAACCAGAGACCAGCCAGTGGAAGAGGGAGGGAAAAAGGAAGAGGGGGAGAGAGAGAGAAAAAAAAAAGATAGAAAGAGCGACTGACTGAAGTGGAGGAAGCGAGCTCTGTAGTTTAGCCTGAACTCTTCGAAGCTGCTGCCGACAGGAAGATAAGTTTGTCTCACTGCGACGCTGACTGAGCCACACGGTTGTTGTTAGCCACCCTCTTAAAAAAGGCAGCCTGCACCCCAAAAGCAGGTAATTTCTTTCTTGAACACTTTTGTCTGCCATGCTTTCTCCATGTACTCGTTTCTAACTCGTGCAAGTCGCTTGTAGCCGCAGCAAGTGCAGTGAACCAGGAAGCAGGGCCTTTTTTTTTTCTTTTTTGGCTAGTTCAGGGCTGCAAATAGAGCAAGCTGCTCTGGGTGGAGTGGGACCTCCGTCGGAGTTTTAACCCGAGCTTTATTTAACTTCACAGCACTTTAATATTCAAATAATATACTGTCCATAAACTTTTAATACACGAGTGAGTGTGCAGTATGTGAAGCGTAGGTCTCAGAGTACAGCTTCAGCGTTGTGGCAGCTCGCGAGAAGCTAAAAGTCTTAACGGTAGAGGCAGGAAGTGATTCGCTTGAATGAATGGCACCGTGGAAGGAAAAAAAGAGAGAAAAAAAAAAAAAGCCGGGCGAGAGTTTGAGCTGAAGAGAAGAGGTGGAAGTTCAGGCTATCCGAACACCGGCTCGGTGTAAGATATGAATGCTTAGTTTGTGCTACACAACACCGCTACACAACTTATCGGTGTGTAGCGGTGGGAGACAGACACTGAGCCGGTGATATGTCTGGCTGGCAGGGTGACGTCAGTGGATCGCCGAGCTGAGCGTTTCCGCCACTGACCAGCTTTACCCATACTAAACCATGTCACCTGCATGTCTGTGCACTGCTACTGCCAACATGGTGGCATGAGGAACACATTTTACTGTGATTTTTGGGAGAGGCATAGAGAAGTCGGACAAACTCATAGGTGGGCTAATATGGATGTTTCAGAAGCTTAACTTGTATTATGTGATTGTCTGTACTATGTGAAGTACATATTTCTAGATAGATTTATTATTAAAATATTCTAGTTCACCTGGGAGGCACTTAACGTTTATTATCTCATTAGATAAAAGTCCAATGGGTTTCCAGTAAGGCTAAGGTTTCATTCTTCATACACTCATTGATTGCCTGATATGAAAGCAGTTTTTCCAGTCAGCATTATTCCAGGCCAAGATAGTGAAGAACGAAAATAGAGATGCATGTAAAAAATGCAGTGAATGTTATCCACATAGAGGATCTAAAGTCATTAAGGGGTGAAGCAGAAGGAAGTATTTCGCAGCGTGAGATGGGCATGATGATAAAAGATGTGGTTGTTATGTAGATGAGCCAGATGTTAAGTCAGAGTGGTTCCTGCAGTGCCAGCTTAAAATGACCAGGCTTGTCTTGTAATTACAGTGCGGTCCACTCTGATGAACATTAGCTGGGCAGCGTGACTTTTTCCATTTTACATAAGAGCTGGAAGGGCTCGGTATCGGCTCAGTCTGAGTGCATTTTTATTTGTGCAACCCAGTGACCCAAATTTACCTCTAAAGGCTTTACGAACTGTAAAACATGAGACGCCATGTAATTTTAGAGCCTCGAAAGTCATCACGGGAAACTTTGAGTTCAAGCTCAGGCAAAGCGTGCATGCGTCTGCAGTGGAAATGTTGATCTGCAAGCACAGATTACAAAAAAGCATCTCTAGTTAGTTCAGGCTCAAAGAGAACATGCATGTTACGGCAACATTTGGGCCAATCACAGATTTTCAGTGTTCCATTCAAATCAGGACCAATCATGTCATACCAGTGTGCATCCTCCTGAGTGATGTGCTTTGTCAGTATCATTTGTTTGCATCTGTTAGATGACGCATAGTTGTTTGCACTCAGGGACTGTGGATAGTCATTTAGGCTATGACAAGCACCAAAGTTCAGCATTTTGGGGGAAGAAATGCACAAAGTCTGCATCAAATCAGACTTGGGCATCCCAGCAGCTCTGGCACTCCTCCACCCAAACCTGCTTCTCATTGTAGAAGGTGTTAGTGGTCTCAGAGGGAGGCAGCGTGGCACCCTTTTGCTTTTAAACACAAACGCTTATTTCATATCAGTTGGTTTCTGCCAAGAAAGTCTTAAACCACAGTGCAAGGTTACTACAGTAACAATGCTTGCAGGCTGAGCAGTGATCAGTATTAGTCATTGTAGTAGCAGAAGAATAGCCACAGCTTGTGCAGAATTCTTCTATAAATGGCATCTCAGGGTGACCTTTCTCCGGATGAGTCTCCCTGAGAGCAGCAGTCATGTGCTTAAAGTCTGATGCTTGAAGGGTCACATGGGGTGACATGTTGTATGTCATATCCTGTTATTCGCAAGAGTCATTTTGGCAAATTAATACATTGTGCAACATCTTCTCTGGAGGCCAGTTCTCCTCTCCCATTGCCAGTTTCGGTGCTGTTATGGAGCCCCCCTGCAGAGATCGTTACATTCCATCATTCATGTGTCAGCAATGTCCATACTCGAGGCCCTCCTGGGGGGGGGCGGCAGTTATGTACCGTAGTCCTGACAAAATTGAATGCAGGCCTCTTTTAAAATGTGAACAGGGTGCTGGTGTGTGAGGCTGTTCAGTCTTTTCAGAGTGATACGGTCTGAGGGAACTTGCCTGTGGATGTTTAGATTTCATTGAAGGGTGGATGTCCCAGCTGGGGAAGATTATTTGCAGGCCCCCTGCTTTTGTTGCTCTGTGGAGAGGGCAGTGTGACATTATTTGGCACATTGCGATCGTTTACCCTGTCTCAGTGTTATTTGAAGAAATGTCAGGTATTCCTATTCTGCCTTTTTGAACTACATTCGCATGTGCAGTAATTCCTGCAGTTTAGATCGCCAAAAAAACCAGATTGGAATATGTGCTGGGCTTTTTTTTAGGGCTGAGAGTAATGGGGCATACTTGAATTAATTATGAAACCTGTCTGTTGAAAATGATGAAAAAAAAGGTTCTGGCTTTCTAAAATGTGACTTTACTTTGGTTTAAGCTTTTAACTTTTCTTGAAATAGTTTTAATGCTCAGTAAAATGGTAATGTTTAAAATCGTGTGTGTCTTTGACACAAGATTCACAAATATAAACAAAACATTCCTGTCAGAGGAGATTGCCAAGTTTGTTTGTTTTTGTTTTTTTTCATTAAGCATAGCAGAGCCGATCGTATCCTCTCTCAGTATGTAGCAGTTTCAGCTGCGAGCGACACTGGCTTAAATTCATTTTTATGTATTAAAGGCAGTATCAAACATTAACAGATTTTAGCCTGTGGAGTCTGAATGCAGTATGTCATTAATGCTGGCCTTTAATTCAAGTCATTCAAACTGCTGCTTTCTCCTGAATGTCTCTTCTAATTTAGCTCTGCCTCAGTTAGTGGTTGACCCGACTACTCTCAAGGATATGCAGACCGTGGGTTTTTTCTTTTCTTTCTTTCTTTAAACAGCTTTGTATTTCCTTGTTGTGTCAGTCTTCTTATCAGACCTTTCTCTGTGACCTCTGTTCACAGTGCATGTTCTTCGTTTTACCTCCCCTGTCTCTTTTCCTATTCTTATTATCCCCCCCCCCACACACACACACACACACACACCTGTGAGGTTTCAATAGAGCCCAACAATGGCAGGAAATGACTGTGCTCTGACTTAGTCTACATAAACAAAAGACTTGTTGAGATTTCAGGTCTTGAAGGACAGACCTTGACTTATGCCTCCTTGTGGCAATGGCTCAGCAGATGGTGGTGCTTTGTGTTCAGCAACGCTAATTATGAGGTATTGTTTGATTAGAGATTACAGTCATACAGTTGAGCCTTCTCAGAGTGCCAGTTAATGATCATACAGTTTTGTTTTTTTTTTTTTTCTTTTTTCTGGGATTATTGAAGTGGCTGTCCAAAATCTTGTCTTGTAAAAAAAACATTTTCAAAGTTCTAGTTAGCAGGCTTTACTTATTCATGTAAACGTACGTTTTTCAGTGTGAACCAAGACAAAAGCTGGGTTGAGGTTAAAAGGCCTGAAACAGGGAAGGTTTCTAATCTGCCGTGACTGTAGTAAAGCTCAGTTGCATTTCTGCATATGACCTAAATGTACTTTGTCCGTGGTTGGGTGGGCGTGTGTGACCTACACACCTGTTTTAACTGTGCGGAAAGGCAATTGATACTTGGGACGAAGTGAGAGACAGTTTTGCACTATGAACTTTGAAATGTGCTGAGTAATATGCCTAATATTTGACTCCCGTTGGACAGTTTATTCACATGTTAATCCAAAATTTGACTACATGCCAGCTGTCCAGGTTGTCAGACTGTCATGTGGTTCTCCAAAGACTGTTAATGTGTCTTTTTATGAGATGATTTTTTTTTTCTTTTAAAAAGAAGACAGCTTTGTATTGTCTGAATCTCTCAAAGGGAGTGACCTAAGTAGCGATAACAAGTGATAAGGCTGAGACAAACCGCATGGCAATCCACAAAGTAGAAGCAGCAGATGGAGGCTTTCTGCTGGTAGAATTAAATGTATAAGAACATACGAAAAGTGAAACTATAAAAGTAGCAGATTTCCTTCACTGTGTCTGTCAGAAATCTAATGCGTAGCTGTTCCAGTGCAGCTTTCCTCCTAAGAAAGATTGCTGCTGACAAACAGAAATGTGTATCTTAACTCCCTTCTGCATTCTTTCACTGTCTATTAAAAGGCTTACGTAACGATCTGTGAGCTATCACATAGTCAATACGGTTGGAGTGTTTTTCTAAAAGGGCAGGCGAAGTAACCAGTCGTTTGGGCTGTGGTGTAACAGGGTGGTTGTTTCAAAGATAACGGAAATTTGTTCTGTGACCCTGAAACTGTTGCAGTTGTCAGGCGGATGACCTATTTCAAATGGTCTGTCATTTTAAATCAACATTTAATCTTAACTATTGCTTGGATTGGGTGGAGGTGAAATTGATGTATTGGAAACTGATGACTTAAAAGTAACATTGAAATGCTTGACTTGAGGCAGTATGTGGAAAGATCATGTTCCCTCTCCAATTCTTTTTATTTTTTATTTTTTTTATGCACTGTCTCCACGGTAAAAACTTGTGTTGTGATCAAGTGCAAGAGAGTTAACTTAAAGTAAAAGAAGTGCTTGAAAAGGTCAGCTAGAATGATTTGTAGTTGTTGAGCTCAGACTGTAATATTAACGATGAACTTTGCAGTGTGATCGCACCTTTTGGTTAGTAAGCCTTGTAGTGTTGCGACTTTACCGTCTTGGTGTTTTAAAATGTGCACGATTGAGTGGATCTGACTAAGAAACTGAGAGACAATAGTAGCTTATCTGTCTACCTACACATGTAAGCCATGTCAAGCATACACTTCTTTATATTTTTATGCTCTGTTGGTGTCGTCCATTCAGAAACTAAAAAGAAAACTTATACTACTTTCTACTTTAACCAAAGGAGTTGCCTCTTTGCTGACCAGTAGAAAAGTATGTCCATCTTCGGTATACAGTCCATCTGCTGAAAAGTGAAGTCACTGTGCAAGTGCATTAAATCTGTACTCTTGTGCTAATGCTCAAAAGGGCCTGACTTCTGTCTGTGAAAACAAATGCATTACTTTAGAAGTCTGAGAAAGCTATTGCATGGGGATTCCACAAAAAATCACCTCTCGTTCTTCATTTCTAGTTTAAAAATAATGATATTAAAAAATTGATGGCCAAAATGCACAAGCAAGATCTTCACAACAGAACCTCATAACCAGTAGGTGACATAATGGTGGCTGCGTGTGCCTCTGCATATAGTGTATGGTTTAAAAGGGCCTGCTTGGCACTAAATTTATGAAGGCAGGTATACCCAAACACTCATAGTTCAATTGTTACATCCACTATTTTGCTATCAGTCAAATCTAATTCAGATGAACACACTTAAACATGACTGTGGTGTTGGTGAAGAAGTTCACTAGCTCATCTGAAAAGGTTGTGGGGGGTCAGACTAAAGTCTGAGTTCATATGATGTTGTAGGGGCCCCTAGCTGCAAGTGGTAGATGGCAGTGGCTAGCTTACAGTGCAGTGAAATTTGATCCTGGTTGGGGCAGGAATGTGGAAAGTGATGTAGGTCTGTCATGCAGTGTGGTTATTTTTCCAGCCAGGGCTTAATTTACTCCTCAGTCCTCAGATCTGCTCAGCATGGGCTCAAGAAAAGCGCCACCTTTCTTCTCCTCGAAAGACTCGCACACAACAAGTTCCTCAAATGGCAAAATAGTTTTCTCAGCTTGTCATTTCCTCTTTCCTCCTCCCCTCCCTTCTCCTTGCCCCACCCTTGTGCCACTTTCAGAGGAGGAGGGTGAAGGAAGTAGAGAGAGTTGACGTGTAAGCCCATAATGAATTTTGACTGACTGGCTCAGTACCTTAGCGGCTCCTGTCTGGCACACACTCATGTCATGAGAGGGCAGACTCGCAGTGATCAGCTCAAACTGTGAGGGGGTCGAATGCAGTAAAGCTATGACAGAGGAGGCATTGATGCAGTAAAAATAGACAAAGTAGTATTTGTTGGAATGAGGAACATAAACGGATGAAGGGTGTCAACGGGTTAAAACAATGTCCACAGCATGAGAAAGGCAACTGAGGACGAGCAGGCTTGGCTCAGCTTATGTTAGTGGGATGCTGTGATGAGATGCTGTTGGTGGGAGTACAGTGTTATTGACTTTGGCAGGATTATTAATAGAAAGGCAGCAATGTCAGCTCAGCACAGCTGGTTTTATGGGTTCCTTTCAGCTGGAACAGGAGGGTTTGACTTTACATGGTCAAGCTGTGGCGGAGGTTGTCACGACTCCAGTTTTTTTTTTTTTGTTTTTTTTTTTTTAAACTGTAACTTGGTGAGGTGGAAAAGAAAGACGGGTGTTGTTTGTTTTTGTTTTTTTAAAACTGATGAATCGAGGGTCTCAGCTTTAAAGGTCTTGAGTTCACCTTCTTTCTAAACGTTATGTTTCCCTTTTCCTTTCCTCGTTCCTCCTGCACTTCTTTCTAAAGGTCCTGGCTCCTGCATTGCTTCCTCTGTTTGGAACCACACTGCTCTGTGATGTAGGTTTGCACACCGGCCTTTGTTCTCATCCTCATGTTGTCTTTTGGTTCCTCTTCCTCTTTCAATCAGATTGTCTAATGGGGTAGAGCTAACTAACTCTGATTATTTTTTTTTTATTTAAATATATTTTTTGAATGGGTTTTCAGTCATTGCCCATAAAACTGTGCCGTGCTGGTTTCAGGATGACTGTCCAAGTGTCTGCCACCATGTAATCACTTAATAAGTAATCTGTGTTATGAAAATCTAGATGAGTTGAAGTCAGGCTAAGCAGAATAGATGGTGTTTTTGCAGCCAAGTGTCACTCCACAGACAGGGATTCAGAGAACGCTTGATTCTTACAGGATTATGGATGCATTGGCAGCAGGGCTTCAAGAACGAGGAATTGTGATCCTCAAGCAGGGGGTGGGTTTCATGAGCTTTAATGCACAGTGTTTTATCTCAATGTCAAATCAACATCCAAGACTTACTGTAACTGTTAAGCTCTACGGGGAAAAGCCAAGGTCTAAAATTGGCTGTTCTTTATCCCTCGTCTTCTACCTTCTATATAGAACAGGCCTTGCCAAGCTAGAATAGCTACTGGGAGTAATTTTAGACCTCATTGCTCTCTGGAGAGCTAGTTTGAAGTATGTCACAGTTATCTGTGTCAGGCATGTGAGTCGGACTATGGCAGACGTCATTGTTAGATTGGACTTTAGTCCTCTTTTACTGCTTGGCTGATTCTTTCTTTTATAGGTGACGGTAAACTGACTTTATGTGGTTAGGACAAAAACATTTTGAGTAAGTCAGACATAATTTAAGTGGGAATGAACAAATAGAAAAAGAATCTGTGGATTAATTGGTAAGAAAAACAACTGCTTGCAGCAGTTTCCACACATTAAATGTCTAAACTGCAGTTTCGTATGAAAGACTTCTGGTTAACATTAATTTAAAATGAATAAACTAGCAAGTATTTGATCCTTAAGCAACGTGACTGCAGCAACAGATGGTGTGTGTATTTGTTAAGATTATTTGATACTTTTTATAGTGGCCTGGCAAACATGTCTCCCTGTACCTTTGAATCATAGCAAGCTAAAACAAACCAGAGTGCTGGGTGTGTTCTGTTTCACTTCTTGTTTTTGCCAGACAACAAAGCTGCAGGGATTATAATCAGTTATGGCTCGTATACAAACTCTGCACGGGGCCAAGTGATCTGAATGTAGAGGGGCAAGTAATGGCCAAAAGAATTTTAAAGGAGTATGGGAGCACTGTCAGAGATGCACTACAAGGAATGAAGAGCTCTCAAAAGTATGGAGCAATGTTTGTGAAACCCCTAAAGGCACACTTGACATGCTAATGTGACAGGAAGAAGCCATAGAAAATGGGTTTGAGGAAGATGTAAGGGGAGAGGTATATAGGACAGAAATTTGTGGAATGCTTTTAGATGCTGTCTCTCCCTGATAAAGAGTGAGTATGGGAGGAATGTGACCCTGAAAAGACTGGAAAACAAAAGGGGAAGGGTGGGTGCTGGTGTTAGGATTGTGCACAGGGAGTCTGAAGGCAGAGGAGGAAGCTTGTGGCCAACTGAGAGAGAAAGCAGGACAAATTTGCCCCACGTTCTATTAGAGGATGGGGTCTGTAGACCACAGATGAGCTAGTGGGCGTGGTGCACAGTGATGGACGTCAGCTGTGGCTTAGTCTGACAGAGTGTTGATAGAGGACATGAAGCCGCAGGGGTCATGAGAAGAATGCCTCTGCTTTCTTTCTCAGAGCTCAGGGTTAATGTGCTGGAACAAGCAGCACTTTAGTATCTTAGTACTTTTTTGGTTTAGGTCCTCCAGAGTCTGTCACATTGAGAACAATTTATGAATGCTTCAGAGTTTAAAGGTTGTGTCCCTCTGGCTGAGAGTCTCCGCTGTTGTAAAGCAAGAGCAACTATACACAAATTCACTGCATCTCTAAATTTGGGGCTTTAGGGGGAAATGTGTGAGCTGTGAAGTTACACTGCTGTTGAACTGCTTACAGCTAAAGGAAAACGCACATGGCTTTTTGTAAGGCTCTGGAAATGTAAGACTTGTAAATCAGTGGTGTGTACAAGCAGCATTTTACTATGCTGAGCATGAGTAATTTGAACCTTTTCCCACTGGACCTGCAGTGTGAAATTGCTCTCATCAAAACTTGACTGCCTCTATATATTCATTTAGATACAGTCATGACTACCTAAGCCCGACCTCCGCTGTGTTTTTCTTGACGTTTGCATATGAGTGACCAAGCAAATGCAAACTGTCTGTGTGCTTGGTTACCCTTAGAGGTGAGGGAACACTAGAAAAGACCAAGAACCCTGGTGATGCTGGGAAAATTGGTGTGGGTCTCCCGCTGTGCTGGAATGATCATTTAGATAGTAAAGGCTGGGGGTACTGGTGTCTGTGAAAGAAAACTACGTTCGGTTAATTGCTCACAGCGTCTCTGCACTGACTGTTTGGGCGGTTTGGCTGTAGCCTGCTCGTGCTTTTTTTTTTTTGTTTTTTTTTTTTTTTGCTTGCCTTACTGGTTGTACTAGTCTAGTCACTTTCCATATGGGTTAAACCACAGCACTCCCTGTCAGCAAGCTGTTATTTATAAGCGTGTATAGACTAGGCTGAGCAGTGATTTCAATCTATATGATTAGATCTGATGTTTATCTGTATGCACTTGTGTGTAGTGTGAACTGCAACATTCAGTGTGAATCTCATTTGTTTTGTATTCATTTATAATTCATGAGTTTTATCAAACTTGGTAGCTCTCCTCCTACTTGATAGTTTTGCAACGCATTAGTGAGAGAGGAGGCGTTTTTGGATGGGCCTCAAGGTGACTACTCGGTGTCTATTGGAAAGGGGAAAGTACGAATGACATGTATGTGGGTGGCACCACACAAACATTTCAACTTACTCTAAATAATAAACCAAAACAATCAAGCAGAAATGTGAAAAGGGACTTTTCCGTTAGTTCCTGAAACCTCTTGATAAGCGCTATAATTCATCAACCAGTTTATCTCTAAAATCAAACGAGCACCATGACCAGCCAGTAAAAGACTGTACTGGAGCAGTTAGCCAAACTGCAGGCCCCCCCTGTTGGTACTGCTGTCTCTGTGATCCAGACACATGTTTCTTCCCTGCCACTCGAAATTTGATTAGGTGTTCACAGCGTTTAGCCTCGGAGTAACAGAGCCTTGTTTGAACTGTTTCCTTTATGTCAACGCAGAGCCGTATTGCTCTTGTATATTAGTGGTGACCTGTGCATTCCTCGGAGATTACACGTGTAGACAGATGGATACCAAATAGAGAAGGAGTTAAACAGGAAATTGCATGTAATAGTTTTCTTTGAAGATGTGAAACTGCTCATTAGATTTTAGTGTGACACTAATCTCCCTGCACCGCTAACAACAAGCAATGTTTCTTTTTCTCTCTGTAAAACAGCAACCATGTCGGATGCAGACAAGTTTCTGTACGTGGACCGTAATGTGGTCAACAACCCACTGGCACAAGCTGACTGGGCTTCCAAGAAGCTGGTATGGGTGCCCTCGGAGCGCCTGGGGTTCGAGGCCGGCTCCATCAAGGAGGAGCACGGCGACGAGTGCGTTGTGGAGCTGGCAGACTCTGGAAAGAAGATCCGAGTGAACAAGGATGACATCCAGAAGATGAACCCCCCGAAGTTCAGCAAGGTCGAGGACATGGCCGAGCTCACGTGTCTGAATGAGGCATCCGTGCTGCATAACCTGAAAGAGAGATATTACTCTGGTCTTATATATGTAAGTATGGAGCACTGACCTTCTGTTGCTCTGTTCATTCTGTCTGCTGAAATCTAACATCACAATAATATACTAGATGTGATTTCTATTTATATTCACCCACATATCATTAATCTTGGATCCTATTATAGTAGCTTTGCAAGATTCAAGGCTTAAGCTGCAATTGAAAATGACATTCAATTAAATGATGCACTAATGTGCTTATTTTCTAATAAAGAAAATACATTTTGCAATCATTATGTTCACTATTTGACTGTGGACCCATTATGCTCACATCAAACTGTTTTAATTCTCGGACTTATGACTCACAGTTCAGAATAGTTTATTACACTGGGCTTTGGTGCAGCGCCTGACCTCATCCTGCCTGAAGCGAGCTGTTTCAGCTCTTCTTCCTTTGAAGAAAAAAACAAGCTTTGTTTTGATTGGCTTACCCTCATAAACAAAAGGTCTGATCAGCAGTTGGGTGTGGCTTTTGCGCCCACAGCCAGAGCTGTGTGCATGAGATGACCATATTAGGGATGGCTGCTGTCACTGACATCATACAGACCCAAGAGCAGGAGAAAAACCACAAAAAGAAACCCTCTGAAAACTTTGCTTTTAGCTCGTGGGGATTACTTCCTCATAGACTTGCCTCATCATGTCAAACGTTAACCAGGTTGCTATTGTTATAGAAAACAAATGACAGGAAAAAGGAAGAGCATAGCTGTTCCCCACTGGCTTATAGAAAACAATCTACTCTTGAACCCTGTCTAACCTCCTAATTATCTTGTTAAGCTCCAGTGCAATGACAAATCATACACACCGGCTCTTCTTATAAAGAATGTGAACAGTCTTTTAACATACTAGTGGTACTTCAGCAGTCTTCTCCCTCAGTGTTGTCCCACTTTGTCTCTCTTGTTTGATCCTTGTGTGTGTGTTTCGGAGTCTTGTAAACAGGAAGCTGTAGGGAACAATACAGTTGGGAGTGTGAGAGATATGAAAAACAGTTTTGGCAGAGATGAACATGGAATGTAAATTATGTTGTAACTGCTCTTGCTGCCCCCATAATGAATGTTATTTACTCCATCTGGGCTGGGAGTGATTTTTGGCCTCTTTGACTCTGTGATGTGTGACCCGGTCATATCAACACAGCCCGTTGTACCCCTCCCTCCAGAGACCCAGGCTACGGTCGGTTTGAGTGGCTCCAGGCTCTGTAGTCATGAAATTGACCATCTCCCAGGGGAACGCGGGTGTACAACAGAGGGAGAGATGCCTGGTACAAAGAAATTGGGAGGGCAGCTCAGGAATGCGAAATATTTAAAAAAAAAAAAAAAAACCAACTTTATTTGTTATGCTATGAGGAGAGATGAGTCCAGATATACAAGATACATGACTTATTAGTTTTATAGAAATGAATAAACAGGGAATTTTAATGTCTGACTCTGAGAAAACATTGTTTTTTTTGTGTATATGACTTGGCTGGCTTGTCAAATAGCTGTACTTTTTATAATGCCAAGATCAGTCATCAGTTTAAACTTGCAGCAGGGTAGGGTTAATATTCCATAACACAGGAGGATTACAAATAAGAGTTCATGAGAATTTTAAACTGAAGATGGGAAGTCCTTGTTATCGAGAAGCTGCGGAAGCCCTTTCCTTTAATGCGAACTGGCCATTTATATTAATTCAGTAATGCGGAGGGATGCAAATCTCTGATCACATAAACACATCCAGTCTGTTTCACAGGTTTCTTTCTCCAGTTCAGGCGAAGAGCGCTTCTTTAATTGTTTAATTCTCATCCACTTTGCAGACATACTCTGGCCTCTTCTGTGTCGTCATAAACCCCTACAAGAACCTGCCCATCTACTCAGAGGAGATCGTTGACATGTACAAGGGCAAAAAGAGGCATGAAATGCCACCCCACATCTACGCCATCACTGACACGGCTTACAGAAGCATGATGCAGGGTAAGACACGGTCCCAGCTGCCTGTCGAGATGAGAATTGTATGACGGCATTTAAAGAAAAGGAAGTGGTGGCGACGTGCTATCATGAAAATATATTTCGTTTGCTGTTAAATGTTTGAAATTCTCGAACATTTCCACACCAAAAAATACAGTTCCTGTCTAACATTCCCAGACATAACATTGTGAAACTGGTGTTCTGAGTGGCACAGCTTTGATCAACACTGGCTGATTGTTTGTGTCATTACTTCTTTTAAACAATGAATGCAGGGTATAAGAGTACTCTGTATTTTGGCTCTGCATGGAAGACCCAGGGGACCACTGGTTGCAGAATGTTGTTTGAGACCCTCTGAGAATTGCACTTTTCCAGCTTGTGCCATCAGAATCTCTCAGCTCAAGCTAATAAAATTTGTTGCTCACTCATTGGAAATATACACATGGGATATAAAATAAATTTTCAACATGTATGAATTTACACCATGTTTGAGCCTGTACAGTAGCTTACAGCCATTATGTTGAGCAAATTTCCTGACAAAACTCTGCTAGTGCAGATTTCCTGTGCCGCCCCCCCCTCTTACTACTGCCGTGTCACATAATTATGCAGTGTTTTTTTGCGACTCTGTGAATTACCATCGAGACAGTTCTCGGTGTTTCCTGCATAGCAATTGTATTGTATGTTTTAATTACTCCTGCATGCACCACAGCAGCTGGACATTAAGGCCACTGTTGTGCATATTGTTGTTCAGTCCACCCAAGCTACACTCTGTCCCTTCAATGCTCTTCATTTGAGGAGGCGCGGCAGTAATTAAAAAAGGTTACTTAGACCCAAGCACGTCTTCACTGTCGCAGGAAGCCGGATATTCATTTCCTCTCTGTGGTCAATGAACTTCCTGTCGTATAGACAAAAAAGGTCTTGCACTGTAACGATAACTTATGTTCATTTTGTATATGCAGAATTGTTGTTCAGTGGGTACATATTCAATTCATTTTTTTATTTTTTTATTTATTTTTTTATTTTTTTTGTGCAGATCGTGAAGACCAGTCCATCCTGTGCACGTAAGTTATAGATGATGAACACATCAACAGTGGTCACATTACAGAAGATGTCCTCTCAGTGTTGAATCAGTCCACTGACTATTTTATTTTCTCCTGTTTGTGTCTGTAGAGGCGAGTCTGGTGCTGGTAAGACAGAGAACACGAAGAAGGTCATCCAGTATCTCGCTCACATCGCCTCCTCTCACAAGACCAAAAAAGATCAGGTCAGTCTTGCAGCTGATACTTGCATTCGAACCTTCAGACCTCCATTGTTTATCACATTCATTCATCTCACTTCACTCCCAGCTGTTTTACTCCTGTAAATTCAAGTAATCATCCTTTTCCTCCGTGCACCCTGGATCTACTTATTTTCATTTTAACTGTAATTAGTATGCACACTGATTGTGAATCAATCATTACATTGTTGCCTTCAAGCCGCTCATTTTCTACAGGAAACAGAGCAAAATTGCTGTTGGTAAAGCTGCACAGAAAGACCATCAAGGAAAATGTGTGGCAATGAAAATAACGACCCTGCAGGCACAGAAAACAGTAGTGTACATTCAGGCCCTCCTGTCACACTTCATATAGACCAGAGACCTAACTTAATCTACTATGTGTTTGGGTTTACTTCACTTTTTACTGCAACTTGTCAGTAGAAATAAAACTCTGCCAAGCAGTCAAGCATTACGTCACACTACTGTTATCTGGCCTGTCAGCGCTGCGATAGATGCTGCTAAAACCCACCCACAGGGGTTTACTGAAAACCACATCTATCGTCCCTTTTTGAGGTTGTTGTATTTCTCTCTCCCATCAACAGAACAACTTGGTCCTGTCACATGTGAGTTAACCCTCCCCCTTCATTCACTCTTCCTCCCCACCTGCTTCTGTCATCACAGTCCTCCTTCTACCACGCCCATCCTCTTCTCTCTCCCCCCTCGCTGGACCGCACTATTATGGGAGTCACTTTGTATCAAGGGCAGGGGTTACGTGTCTTGCCAGCCAATAGGAAGTATGGAGGAAGTTTGTTTGCAGCTCAGCGGCAGCCGTATGTGTTCCTGTGAAAAATTCAGCCAGACAATGGCAGGATAAAGAGGGTGGGGTCTTTGCTTGAGCTACTTTTGCTATGATGGATGTATTTACATTTGTCTGGTTGAACTTTTCACAGGTTTTGTTGCTACTTTGTATGTGCCGATGATTCCAAAGTCGCTTTTTTTTTTCTTTTTCTTTTTTCTTTCTTTTTTCTTTTTTTTTTTTTTTTGCTTGGACAGATATCCTAAGCTGCATACATGTTGTGTAATGACCTAACATGCACTTGAGGAAGTTGTACTCATTTGGCTGGGGGACACCATTTGCTTTCATAAAAAGCTAACTGACAGTGATATAATATGAGAACTGGTTAAGATTGACTTAAAATTCAAAGGTTAAATTCTGCATTAAGCATGGTGTATATGTGGGGTTTTTTTTTTTGAAGGAAAGAGTTATTAAAGTACTGAAATAGAAACGACAACTTGTTTTGTGCTTGCGGTTCACTGGACTCCTCTGCTTTGAATAACAGGTGACGGGTTATTGACAGTCTCAGGGTTTTGGGGTCTTTGTCAGTTTAAACGCTAACATGTCGTTGCGTGTTGGGATAAAATGCTTGGGTGTGATGTGTGCTGCTGGTGTATGTATATGTGTGTATGTGGTATCAATCTTATCGCTTTTTGTTTAAATGTCTTGTTCTTTATGTTGCCGTCTCAGATGTAAGTATATTATGGGTATATGCAAAACGCCCGCCTCTGCTTTTTTGTAATCATAAGTAACTTTATAGTAAATGTCAGATTAGCATGTGAAGCCCTCACAATACACAGATTAACCTCTTAAGCCCCAACGACCCCAGATACGGGGGCAAAAGGCAGGAGATTGATTAGGCGTTGGGGCTTAAGAGGTTAATTTTAATGATTTATGGTCTTGTTAGATATGAATCCATGGCTGAGAAATTACCTGTATGGATGTACCTGCGTCTTATGTTTTGCATTGCAATTCTGTTCCTTTCTACTAGGGGGAGCTGGAGAAGCAGCTGCTGCAGGCTAACCCCATTCTAGAAGCCTTTGGAAATGCCAAGACTGTCAAAAATGACAATTCCTCCAGATTCGTAAGAATTAACTGCTACAGCCTTTGTTTATGATTTCTTCTAAATACCACTTTCACTTAAACATTTTTTCCTCCACACCACCAGGGAAAATTCATCAGAATCAATTTTGATGTCAATGGTTACATCGTTGGTGCCAATATTGAAACTTGTATCCTTAATGCTGTCAGGTTGTTGCCTTTTATGTTATTATTACTAAAGAAGTCTTAAACCAGTTCAAGAGCTTTTCTGTGGTAGTATCAGAAGTTGTCCTTGACACACCGACCTCTAGACTTGTTGGAGAAATCTCGTGCCATTCGCCAGGCCAAAGAAGAGAGGACCTTTCACATCTTCTACTACTTGCTCACAGGGGCTGGAGACAAATTGCGCAGTAAGCAGCACATTAAACAAAAATCTCTGTTTAAAGATGGTGCAGTTTCCTCAACCATTTGGTGACTTGATGTTTTTTTTTTTTTTTGTTTTTTTTAACTTTTCCTTTGCTGTTTGATTTCAGGTGATCTCCTCCTGGAAAATTACAACAACTACCGTTTTCTTTCCAATGGGAACGTCACAATTCCGGGCCAGCAGGACAAGGATCTGTTCACAGAGACCATGGACGCCTTCAGGATCATGGGTATTCCAGAGGATGAGCAAATTGGTAAGACGACAGCTTTTGTTTCTGTGCATGTGTGTCTCTATGTATTACCAGCTTAATGTAACTCTTGCCATGTTAATTAATTTTGCTGTTTTCCGTGTGCAGGTCTGTTGAAGGTGGTGGCATCTGTTCTGCAGCTTGGAAACATGAGCTTTAAGAAGGAGCGTCATACAGACCAAGCCTCCATGCCTGATAACACAGGTAAGCGAGCACTCTGCACATTAATTTTAAAATGTCACTCTTCCATCCTGCACTACTCATTCTCTTTCCCTCGTTTTCTCAATAGCTGCCCAGAAGGTATGCCACCTCATGGGCATGAATGTCACAGACTTCACCAGGGCCATCCTGTCACCCAGAATCAAGGTGGGTCGAGACTATGTCCAGAAGGCTCAGACTCAGGAGCAAGCAGAGTTTGCCGTGGAAGCCCTCGCTAAGGCCACATATGAGAGGATGTTCCGCTGGCTCGTCATGAGGATCAACAAAGCACTCGACAAGACCAAGAGACAGGGAGCCTCTTTCATTGGCATCTTGGATATTGCTGGCTTTGAGATCTTCGAGGTAAACACACAAGGCAGTTTTTAAAAATATAATTACCTCTCCATCAAGCACCACACTCGCTGCAGATAATTGTATAATTAACGTATATTAATTGTATATCAGCTATGTGATAGCTGAGCACTCATGTTCATGGCCATCTGTTGTAACAGCATGCAGCCCCACGAGATTTCTTAAGCATTTTCTTTCCCTCCATGTCTCCAGCTGAACTCATTTGAGCAGCTGTGCATCAACTACACCAACGAGAAGCTGCAGCAGCTCTTCAACCACACCATGTTCATCCTGGAGCAAGAGGAGTACCAGAGGGAGGGCATCGAGTGGAGTTTCATTGACTTTGGCCTCGACCTGCAGCCCTGTATCGAACTCATTGAGAAGCCAGTGAGTTTTCTGATCTGCTGTAACTATGTTGGTCCTCTGAGCGTCTTTGTTGGTTTGACTCATGTGCTCTCGTCTGTCCCAGGCCAGCCCCCCGGGTATCCTGGCTTTGCTGGATGAGGAGTGCTGGTTCCCTAAGGCCACAGACAAGAGCTTTGTGGAGAAGGTGCTCCAGGAGCAGGGAACACATCCCAAATTCTTCAAGCCCAAGAAACTGAAGGATGAAGCAGATTTCTGCATTATCCATTATGCTGGCAAGGTAAACATCGCTTAGTTCATTATGCTGTTTACATCAACATATTTCTATCATTAAAAAAAACCAAAAACTTGACACTTCCTGTCTGGTGTCACTCTACAGGTAGACTACAAGGCAGGCGAATGGCTGCTGAAGAACATGGATCCCTTGAATGACAATGTGGCTTCACTGCTCAACCAGTCCACAGACAAGTTTGTGTCTGAGCTCTGGAAGGATGGTGAGTCGAGGCAGATGCCTTGTTTTTGCCTTTAACCCAGGAATCGCTGCCCCTCTAAGATATGGGAATATAATCATGTTGCTTCATAGTGCTTTTTTTTTTTCTCTCTTACTGTCTGGTGTGTGGACCTTTGTTTTTTACCTTTTTTAAATTATTTTTTTCCTCAAATCCCGTTGGTGATTTTCCTTCCATTCCTTCCCCTGTGTGGCCCCACTTTTTCTCATTTTTGTCTTTTACTGCATCTCAGAGGTACATAATTGTCAGAGAGCCTATTTTTATCAGCGTTTTCCTATTCTGCACTCAGATCCAGGTGAAAAAAGGTTTCTTTCATTTCTTTAGTATTTCTTCCTCCTTTTGGTCCTGTTCTTTCTCAAAAATGTTTTCATCCCCTCGTTCTCCCAGCTTTATCAACCAAAAGTGTATTTTGTGTTGCTCTAAAATCAGCTGTGTGTGCAGTAGCAAAATCTTCTGGTGGTCTTGCCACTTGTTGCTCTGTCATTGAACTCTCCTTTTCTCCCTCTGTGTGATAGTGTTGTTTGGGGACTCCTGGTGTTGGTCATGGGTACTGCAGCAATGGGTATATCCTGCATGGGTTTGGTGTTTTTTTTAATGTCACCACAAAAGTACATGCCCACTGCAACCGCCAATGTTTGTCACCTTCTCAGGCACATACATATTTAAATCAGTCATCGCACACATTTTCAAAAGCAACAAGCTGTCAGTTTCAGTAATGAACTCTCTCCACTCACTGCACTTTATACATGTTTTGTTCTTTAAATTTTGGGTGTGTTCTTTCCACACTTCACTGGCCTTGTGCGACTCCCTCTGTCAGCCTCCTTCCTGATTTGTTCCCCTCTCCACATGCACTTTTGTGTGTGATTGTGTGGCGTTTCACTGGTGCTGGTTTTGTGAACTACCTCTTCTCTCTCCTGTTGTGTTTACCAAGAGGAGGTGGAGAGACAATGCTCATATTCATTCTCCTTTTTGATGTGCATTTGATTTGAGTTTGCCTGGTGAAATATTCAAATCATGCTGACTTTGTACATAATGTCTTCTCCTTTCTGTTTTCCCCCCTCGTTCAGTGGACAGCATAGTGGGTCTAGATAAGGTGACTGGCATGTCTGAGATGCATGGCGCTTTCAAGACTCGTAAAGGGATGTTCCGCACGGTGGGCCAGCTGTACAAGGAGCAGCTGTCCAAACTGATGGCCACACTGAGGAACACAAACCCCAACTTTGTTCGCTGCATCATCCCTAACCACGAGAAGAAGGTACTACAGAAACGTGGGCATCTGACTGGATGTTGCCACTGCAACTGAAACTCTGAAAATGCTTAGCAGATGGGGTTGTTCAGTTGTAAAGTTTGTCAGTTACGTCTGCACTAGAATACACCACTGAGCACATTTTATTTTGAGTCAGGAACCCAGGAGTTGTTGCACTCTGACCAGGTTTACCTGTCATGGTTTTTTTTTTTTTTTTTTTTTTGTTTTGTTTTTGTTAAAGCTGTCACAGATCGACTCGGCCCAATTCTCATATTTTCATTTGCAGCTGAAACACCAACAGGGGCTCAAATGTCTTTCCTCTTGGAAAAGGAAGAGATGTTAATATGCAGAATAGAGCATACTCTTAATCAGCAAATCTTCCTCTTCTCAGGCTGGTAAACTGGACCCCCACCTGGTTCTGGATCAGCTGAGGTGTAATGGTGTGCTTGAGGGGATCCGTATCTGCAGACAGGGCTTCCCCAACCGCATCGTCTTCCAGGAGTTCAGACAGAGGTAAGACTATAAATGTTCCCACTGGGTTGTTTTTTTTGTTTGTTTTTTTTTTTTTTTTTTTTTTCACATTTTAATTTATTTAAAAACAACCCAATATGCTCTTCACCTGTGTTTCCCTCAGGTATGAAATCCTTACCCCCAATGCTATTCCCAAGGGCTTCATGGATGGAAAGCAGGCCTGTGTGCTCATGGTAAGTAGGCTTTAAACTTCTAATCACACCCTTATAATGCCTGCTTCCTCTGCCGGAGTGACTGATCATTCCCTTTCTTCACAGATCAAAAGCCTGGAGCTGGATCCCAACCTCTACCGCATTGGCCAGAGCAAAGTTTTCTTCCGAGCAGGAGTCCTGGCTCACCTGGAGGAGGAAAGGGACATGAAGATCACGGACATCATAATCAGCTTCCAGGCCTGGTGCAGAGGCTATGTGGCCCGCAAGTAAGAACATTTTTGTCATTATATAGATTACACATATAAAGTGTAATTCTTGTCTTTAAGTGTGTTACTTTACACTTCTAGAGAATATGAGTTGTGACTCTGCTGTTTGCTTGTAGGGCTTTTGCTAAGAGGCAGCAGCAGCTGACTGCAATGAGGGTGATCCAGAGGAACTGCGCTGCTTATCTTAAACTCAGGAACTGGCAGTGGTGGAGGCTCTTCACCAAGGTGAGCCTCGGCGTCCTCTCTGCAACTTCATAGCACTTGTTCTGTTTTTTTTTTTTTTTGTTGTTGTTTTTTTTTTTTTTTTTTTTTCTCTTTAATTTTCCTCCTTGTTTTGGCTTTTCTTACTCTTCACATCTCCCATTTGTTTGTCCTCAGGTGAAGCCTCTGCTCCAAGTCAGCAGGCAGGAGGAGGAGATGCAGGCCAAGGATGAAGAGCTGAATAAGGTGAAAGAGAAGCATTTTCATGCTGAGCAGCAGATCCGGGAAATGGTGGACAAACACCAGCAGGTAAACTTCGAACATTCGTCCACTTTCTGGCACTGTTGCAGGGCTTCTATCAGTGACCCTGGTTTATTTCTTTAGCTATAATTTACACATGTTGTCAAAGCATCTCATGTGGGGAAAGTCATGCCAGAAAATAACTGCTCAGCTAGTCGACTTGAAACTGAACTTATTCAGGTGGACAGCAATAAACTGGATCAGATAAACTCACAGAAAGAGACAGAGTTTTGGTCTATTAGAGGATTTAAATATAGGCGGTGAATTCAGTGATGAGGGATAACATCGCTCTGAATTTTTTAGGTGACATTTTTTTCTGAACTTGTCTCTTAAACACCTATTTCCCGTTGCTTGTAGCTGAATGCTGAGAAGATGGCCCTGCAGGAGCAGCTTCAGGCAGAAACAGAACTCTGTGCCGAAGCTGAGGAAATGAGAGCCCGTCTTGCTGCCAAGAAGCAGGAGCTGGAAGAGATCCTCCACGACCTGGAGGCCCGAGTGGAGGAGGAGGAGGAGCGTGCCTCTCACCTGGCAACGGAGAAGAAAAAGATGCAGCAAAATATTTCTGTAAGCAGGAAAACAAAACATGGTAATTTAAATCTTAATATGGAGGGCGTATTGCCATGTTAAATCTCCAACTCGTCATTTATCTGCACACAGGACTTGGAGCAGCAGCTGGATGAGGAGGAAGCAGCCAGACAGAAGCTCCAGCTAGAGAAGGTCACCATGGAAGCAAAGATGAAGAAGATAGAAGAGGATGTTATGGTGTTAGATGACCACAACAACAAACTAATGAAGGTCAGGATGGATGAATTGGAAACGATAGCTGTGTAAATCAAGCACAGTAGGAATTTGTTCTGAAGATAATATACTAAACTAATAGTTTCATATTGTTCACCATTGTTGTGAGCACAGGAGAAGAAGCTGCTGGAGGAGAGGATCTCTGAGGCCACCACCAACCTGGCAGAGGAGGAGGAGAAATCCAAGAGCTTGCAGAAACTCAAGACCAAACATGAGGCTATGATCACAGACTTGGAGGGTGAGAAGAAAACCCAAAAGTAGCAGAGAGCATCATGCAACTTGTGTGTAATACAGCATCTTTTTTTTCCCTCCATCCCTGTAATTAAATTTTTTTTTCTTTTTTCTTTCCTTTTTTTGCCAGACCGTCTGCGCAGGGAGGAGAAGCAGCGTCAGGAGCTGGAGAAGAACCGACGCAAGATGGAGAGTGACTTTACTGAGACAAGCGATCAGATTTCTGAGCTGCAGGCCCAGATTGCTGAGCTCCGTGCCCAGCTGGCTAAGAAGGAAGAAGAGCTCCAGGCAGCTCTGGCCAGGTCTGTGTAAACACTTAAGATGTTTGCCCTGCAGATTAAAAAATATTAATTTGAACAGTGTATTTAGGAATTCTTCACTAATTATTTTTTCCTGACTTCTTCCTCCCTTTAAGGATTGAGGAAGAGGCTGCACAGAAGAACCTGGCCCAGAAAAAGATCCGTGAGTTGGAAGCTCAGCTCTCCGAGCTCCAAGAGGACTTGGAGCTGGAGAAGCAGGCCCGCGCCAAGGCAGAAAAACACCGCAGGGATCTGGGAGAAGAGCTGGAGGCCCTCAAGACTGAGCTAGAGGACACTCTGGACTCCACTGCCGCTCAGCAAGAGCTCAGGTACAGACATTAGTATAGGAGCAAGTATAACAGCTAAACCTCAACACATCTGGTTGGGTGGTGTTTAGACAAGTCGACTAATCTCTCCTCTTCCTCCATAGGAGCAAACGTGAGACCGAGGTGGCCCAGCTTAAAAAGACTCTTGATGACGAAAGCAAACTTCACGAACAGCAGCTTGCTGACCTGAGACAGAAACACAGTCAGGCCTTTGACGAGCTCAATGAGCAGCTGGAGCAGGCTAAGAGGGTAATTTTTCAGAGCTGGTATTCAGATTCAGTTTTTCTCATTTGTCAGTTTCCTTTACAGTTTGACTGTCCGTCTACAGAACAAAGCATCTGTGGAGAAGAACAAACAGGCCCTGGAGTCTGAGAGGAATGAGCTGTCCATCGAGCTGCAGACTCTGATGCAGGGTAAAGGAGAGTCAGAACATCGCAGGAAGAAGGCCGAAGCCCAGGTCCAGGAGCTGCAGCTCAAACACTCAGAGAGCGAGCGCCAGAGGCTGGAGCAGGCTGAGAAACTCTCAAAAGTGCAGGTACAAATCTTAGAAGGCGCTAAGAACAGATATAGTGATTCCTTCTGAGAGCTGTCAGAATGATCGCAGTTGCATTTTTATAGAAGGCCAGGGATTAACAATTCAGTGTTGAGTGATGGTGTGTCCTTGTCAGTGGTTCATGTTTTTGTTTTTTCTTTTGTCCACAGGCTGAACTGGAGAATGTTAACAGCATGCTGAGTGAGGTGGAGGGCAAGTCCATTAAGGCAGCCAAAGACTGCTCTACTGTAGAATCGCAGCTGCAGGACGTTCAGGTACACTGCCACACAGATGTTAAGCATGCATAACAAATACAGTGTTTAATACTTTTGTTGTTAGTTTCTTTTATAATAATCACTCTTGAGCAAACTGGCATAGACTAAACCTGAAGACATCTTCTGCAAAGTTAAAGTTTGTTAGTTTCTACTTAATATGTACAGTCTTAAGACATGTAGGGAAAGTACAATGAATACAAGTCTTTATTTTAAAGGGATAAAAAGCCCCAGACTATAACAATGAAGTATTTGTCTTCTTTGAAGTTTTTAAGTTGAACTGTAGCAGACGGACTTGACTGTGAAGACACTGGCTTCACATTAAATCATGTTGTTTAAAAGTCTTAACAAAAGAAGAGTGTATGAAGAGCTTTTTAGTGCAACCTTTAGCAGAAATATTTAAAAATGAAAGTATTGGCTGTTATAAACATCTGACTCTGTGACAACATTGCTGTAACTCTGCTTGTCCGTCATTTCAACAGGAATTACTGCAGGAAGAGACGCGCCAGAAATTATCAGTCAACACACGGCTGCGCCAGCTCGAGGATGAACAGAACAACCTGAAAGAACAGCTGGAGGAGGAGGAAGAAGCCAAGAGGAACGTAGAGAGGCAGCTCCAAACAGTGCAGGCTCAGGTAAAACATCGACTTCTTCACATTGTAGGACGCAAACCTGCTGCAAAGAATACCTGCATTTAGTTTTCTGTGGGAGCTCACAGTCGTTTGAATCGCAAATCCATCACACAGCTGACATGACTTTA
Organism: Maylandia zebra; assembly: GCF_041146795.1. NCBI lineage: Eukaryota > Metazoa > Chordata > Actinopteri > Cichliformes > Cichlidae > Maylandia > Maylandia zebra. The sequence continues at coordinate 10,368,515 of NC_135170.1, forward strand.
TCCCTACCCCCCCTCAGCTTGCTGAATTGAAGAAGAAGGCGGAGCAGGATGCTGGCTCTCTGGAAAGTGCTGAGGAGGGAAAGAAGAAGTTTCAGCGGGACCTGGAGGGAGTGAACCAGCGCCTGGAGGAGAAATGTGCCGCTTACGAGAAGTTGGATAAAACAAAGACGCGTCTCCAGCAAGAGTTGGATGACCTGCAGGTTGACCAGGACCACCTCCGACAGATCGTGTCCAACCTCGAGAAGAAGCAGAAGAAGTTTGACCAGGTAGGCCAAGTATACACAAGATAAGAGAGCCATTAAAATGTCTTGTGGAAGGAAAAGCAAAATAAAAACACTGCTGCATGTTGATTTTTCTGTAGATGCTGGCAGAGGAGAAGAATATCTCTGGTCGCTATGCAGAGGAGCGTGACAGAGCTGAAGCTGAAGCCAGAGAAAAGGAGACCCGGACACTGGCTTTAACCCGGGAGCTGGAAGCCCTGAGAGAGGTGAAAGAAGAGCTGGACCGCAACAACAAGCTGCTGCGGGCCGAAATGGAGGACCTCGTATCCTCCAAGGATGATGTTGGCAAGAACGTAAGTCAAGAAACATTTCTTTTTCTCTGTAGAGGTATGTTCTGCTCCAGTGCTGTCTATCCTTCGGTTTTCATCATAAATGTTCTTATATGCAGGTCCACGAGTTGGAGAAGGCCAAACGTGCAATGGAGCAGCAGCTGGAGGAGATGAAGACTCAGCTGGAGGAACTGGAGGATGAGCTGCAGGCCACAGAGGACGCCAAGCTGCGCCTGGAGGTCAACATGCAGGCCATGAAAGCCCAGTATGAGAGAGACCTGGCAGGACGCGATGAGATGGGAGAGGAGAAGAAGAGGGCACTGGTTAAACAGGTACAAATATTCATCCATCCAACATTTAGCTGCTACATATAGGTACAGCATTGTTGAAAGCAGGCGTGTTCTGATTCTCATGACTAAAGCGAGTGCGTTTTAGACCAACAATCTGGCAGTTTGGGAATAGGAGGGGGTAAATAGGAGGCGGCTGTTGCTAATTCATAACAAAATGCATTTTTTAGTTGTTCCGGGAGGAAAAAGTACTTACAACCTTAAAAACGTTCTGATTAGGTCTCAATGCTAGCTGGTTGAACTTCAGGAAGAACCAGAATGAGCACCCGGTAGCATAAAGTCAGAAATGAGTTGAAGTTGGGCTTAAAAGTTATCAGTGGAGAGGAACGTGTAGTTTTTCTTGGCTTTGATCAAATCGACGTGCCTTTCAGGTGAGAGAGATGGAGATGGAGCTGGAGGATGAAAGGAAGCAGCGTTCTGCTGCCGTGGCTGGACGCAAGAAGCTGGAGCTGGACCTGAAGGAGCTTGAGGCAGCCATCGACATGGCGAACAAGAACCGTGACGAGGCCCTGAAACAGTTGAAGAAACTTCAGGTGAGTGTTGCCTTTTTATATCTGATCTTTGAATAGGAAACATGGGGTTTGGTCTCAGCTTTTTGACTCTTCTCGTGTTTTTGTCTTCAGGCCCAGATGAAAGATCTCATCCGGGAGCTGGACGACACTCGCTTGTCCAGAGATGAGATTCTCACCCAGAGCAAGGAGACTGAGAAGAAGCTAAAGGGCATGGAGGCTGACATGCTCCAGATGCAGGAGGTTGGCATACACTCACTCATTCACCTCTGTGTTCTGTGCCCCTGCTCTGTGATCTACTTTAACTCACTGCATTTTCTTGTTTATTGCTATGCAGGAGCTGGCGGCTGCAGAGCGAGTAAAGAGGCAGGCCCAGCAGGAGAGAGACGAGCTGCAGGATGAGATCAATAACCAAGCCGCCAAGAAGTAAGACTTCAGTCATCAGTAAAATGAGCAGACCAGAAGTGTTCAGTATCTCTACTTGTGCCATATTTAATCTCTGCTCTCCCTCCTTCCTCTTTTTAGCGCGCAGGTTGCAGAGGAGAGGAGGCGACTGGAGGCTCGTATTGCTCAGCTGGAGGAAGAGCTGGAGGAGGAGCAGTGCAACACTGAGCTGGTCAACGACAGGCTGAAGAAGGCAATGCTTCAGGTTTGTATACACATGCAAACATTTTTAGACTCTGATTTGAAGTTCAGATGACTAAAGATGCTTAAACATTTAATATGTAGAATGGAAATAACTGATTAATTTTTACATTCAGACTGACCAGATGAACGTGGAGCTGACTGCAGAGCGCAGCACCTCTCAGCGTGTCGAAGGGGCTCGTTCCCAGCTCGACCGTCAGAACAAGGAGCTGAAACTGAAGCTGCAGGAGCTCGAGGGAACGGTCAAGTCAAAGTACAAGGCCAACATGGCCGCCCTGGAGGCTAAAATTGCTCAGCTGGAGGAACAGCTGGATATAGAAACCAGGTAAAAGCCACTGAAGCGGAACCATACGGACACAATTGTTATTTCAGACTTGCTTCCAGCTAAGCCAGCTTTCTTCTGATTGGCTATCTCTTGTAAATAGGTTAGATCCACAGATTAGTGGGGCCTGAGATGACCATATTAGAAAAAAAAAGTGTCTTTTGTCTGACTGTTATGTTTGTGGCTCAGGGAGAGGCAGACTGCCACCAAACTTGTGAGACGCAGCGAGAAGAAACTAAAAGAAGTCATCCTGCAGGTGGACGACGAGAGGCGCAACACCGAGCAGTACAAGGACCAGGTGAGAGTTTCTTTACAGTAAACTCTGTCTCCCTGTTGTGGCTTTTCTGAGTATTTACAATGATGACTATGAATATCTGTGCATTATGCAACAAGTCAAATATTTAAATGAATTGAAAATAATGTAATGCTCCAAATCGAAATCAGATCTATTTTGACATTAGCTTTGTAGCCTTCATCAAAGGGAGACGTTTTTGTGCTTCTAACTTTATCTGGGCTCAAGCAAAAGTTTTTAATTGTATTTATTTATTTATATTTTCTCTTCTCCTTCAGGTCGACAAGTTGAACTCTCGCATGAAGCAGCTCAAGCGTCAGCTGGAGGAGGCTGAGGAGGAGGCTCAGAGAGCCAACGCCAGCCGAAGAAAACTTCAAAGGGAGCTGGAGGACGCCACAGAGTCTGCTGATGCCATGAACCGTGAAGTCAACAGCCTCAAGAGCAAGCTCAGGTGAGAAAAGCACCTGTAACACAGCAGAGGCTTTCATTATTATCAGAATACTTTATTGATCCCTGGGGGAAATTTTTTTTTTTTTTTTTTAACAGTGCTCCATTATAAACCAACCTTAACAAGACAGATAATACGCTAACTAAGAAGATAGATATATACTCATCTTGAGCTTGCTGTAGCAGTCCTGCACAGATCAGCTGAAAGTGCAGGAAGCAGGCAAACTGCCTACCTGCCCTCCCCCCAGCTGCCCTCTTCTGCTTGTGCCAGCCATTTGGATTTGACATAGTAGACAGGATATTGACGGTTACACGCTCATGCAATAAACATGAGGATATATCACAAGACACGATGAGATATCTGCTAACTCTACACAGGGCCATTTAGCAGTTGTGGCAGTTTGTCTTGAAACGACCATAATCTCCACATTTCGCTTTACTTTGCATGATAGTGTTTTGACTTGAACCTCAATTATTCAATTCAATTCAATTTCTTTATTGTCCCACAAGGGGAAATTAGTTTAGCAGCAGGAGGATAAGAACAAACAGAACAATACTATAAAACAATAATAACAATAATAATGATAGAAAATTCAAGGACAATTATTTGCCATTAAGGAGACAAGACGCAGTAGGGATAAAAGAGACCTGGAGTCTTTTAGTCCTCCTCGGAGGTACTCTAAAACGGCGGCCGGAAGGCAACAACTCAAACTCACTGTGAAGTGGATGGTTCACACAATTAATAATAGAATGAGCCTTTCTAAGCACATTTCTATTGTAAATGGCCAAAAGTCCATCTTGCCAGCGCCCTGAAATTTTGCTAGCAGTTTTTACCAGAAGTCCCAACAGATTCTTATTCTTCACCGTCAGGTTACCAAACCAGGCAGCGATACAAAAAGACATCACAGATTCGATAAAACTTCTATAAAACAAGGACAACATCTCAGATGAGACGTTAAAAGATCTCATTTTCCTTAAAAAGAACAGTCTTTGTTGAACTTTTTAGTAGTGGCATCAGCATGAGATTCAAAACACAGTTTATGGTCAAGTACCACACCTAGATATTTATAACTCTCAACGATCCCAATATCGGCAGTTTTAATGATAGTGGGTGATGAGCTATAAGAGGACTTCCTAAAATCAATAATCATGTCTTTAGTTTTTGACACGTTAAGTGAGAGGAAGGACTCATCACACCAATTCACAAAATCATCTACAACCTGTCCATGGCCTGACTCGTCCCCCACACGATCACTGTGTCATCAGCAAACTTCAGGATGTGTCTGTTTGTGAAATTGCTGCGACACTCATTTGTGTACAGAATGAACAGAAGGGGAGAGAGGCAACAACCCTGGGGTGATCCAGTAGAGGAGGAGAGCACATCAGAAAAGACATGATTTACCCTCACACATTAGGGTAAATCATGTCTTTTTGCAAATGGTCAATTAGGGACCATTTGCAAAATAAGCCTTAATATATTTGTTAATTTTTTTTTTTCTTACATTTCTTTGTAGACATTGCACTTTAGTTCGAAAAACACATTACTTATGTCTTCTTTGTTTTTTTTTTTTGTTTTGTTTTGTTTTTTTCTCATTTATAAATTCCTTTCTCTCTCTTTCAGGCGTGGTGACCTCCCCTTCACCACACGCCGCACCATTCCTCGCAGCAGTGGTGGCGGCGGTGATAGTGAGGAGGAGAGCGAGGTGAAGAGTGAAACCCCCGAGCCCAAGCCTGAATGAACTGCGCCTCTCGACTCGTTTAAAAATTACACCATAAATAGACCCAAAAACACACATGAGCACACATTACTGTAACTCCCAAAACGGAGACGCAAACATACAAATGTTGTCCAGATTAGCCACAGGGATGCAGATTAACATCTGATCTCGCTCTTTCTCTCTCGCAGTGACGATCTATGCATTCTCAATGCAGACACACACACCAGACGCCATTAAACTGGGACAATCACCATACTGACAAACACACACTTTTGTTTTTTGGGGGGGGCAAATTTCTCTGTTGCTTAATTTTTCATTCTCTTGGAAAAATGAAAATATTTTTATAAGGAAACATTCCACGTGTAATAGTCCCTTTAGGATCTATTTTTCTAACTGAAGAAAAAGAAGTATAGATAAATGAAGACAGATTACTGGAAGGGGACCAAAGTAATATCTCAATCTATAGAATAGTTTGGGTTTTCTTTTTTCTTTTTTGTATGCAGACATTTTTATAACGGTTAAGAAAGGAAGTGCTTCGTGTTTGTTATGCTCTTGCCTTGGTCTATAAAGGTGGTTTATATGCTGAAATGTATTCTAGCAATTTAGCTGCAGTTAGCACTCGTGACTATGCTTTTTGGGCTTGATCATTTTGTTACACACATTTCATGTGGAAACATTAAATTTGAAGGCTTTCAAGCAACAAATTGGCAACTTGTGAATCTATTGAAGGTATTTGATTGCGACTGTGCTGAAATTTCCTGATTTTTAGCACTGCATTTGGGTTGTGTTGGGGAGGGGGGGCATTTTAGCCTAGATATTATCATAAACCACTGCATTTGAGTGTTTCATTGACACAAAGCTTGAAAGTTTTGAATACACGGTGCACATCCCAATTTAGTATGTGTGCGCACACAGCCAACACACACTAAAGGCCTTAAATGCAGCAGAAATCTCCTGGGCAGGGTCATTTATTTTTCTGTTTATCCCCATCAGTGTTTTGTTTATTTGCTAATGTTCAGGGTAAAGTTTAAATGGGGTGGTGGGGTAGTCTCTTTACTCACAGCACACACTGTATTCTCAGGGTACAGCTTGTTGACAGAAGTTGCTGATTTTTATCACAAACCAAAGGCACATTCATGTGATACGGATTGTAATTTATCACTTGTATGCTAAAGTCTGACTGGCCTTTAAGATGTCATATACGCCAGGTTCTGAGTAGATGTATCAGATAAACGAGCAGTCTGTGTCTAAATGATGGAGAAACCCCAACAAGCTGTGCCCGAGGTAGCTTTTGGCTCACACTGCTGGAAAGTGAGAGGAATGTGTCGTAACTTAAGACTTACGGCTCACAGTTTAAACAATCACATCTTTCGCACTTAAAGGAAATCCAAAAGTGGGGGGGGGGGGGGGAGAAAAAATAAACTGCATCTCGATTATTGTAATGTTTTTCTGTCTGCACCTCTGGAATGGAAATCATGTTGTGAAATGTTGGAATTATTACGATTAAAGATGCTTTCTAAACTGCCACGTGTTGTCTGTCTGCGTTTTTCTTTTCTTTTTTTTCTTTTTTTCCCCCTAATGCTTACTCTTTTGTTTACATCAGAGTTCACACTGAAAGAACAAGGGTTAAGTTTGAAGGTCAGAACCAGACAGCTCAGTGGTGGATCACATTTGTAATTTATAAAGTGTTGCGTCCCCACCAGCAGACGGCAGCCAGGGTTTTCCATCATGCTCGTGAGGAGGAGCAAAAGCAGGTCAGAACCGGTTTAACTGAGTAAGAGTAAACGTGGATGAAAGATATTTTATTTCTAGTTTAGACACTAATAGACGGTAACTTAAAAGGAGAGAAAGGTTATGTGTAAATTAGAGTCCTAAACAGTTGACTGTGAAAATGCTACAAGTACTGCTGTTGGCTAAATGACTGCTAGTTGTACTTTTGTGTATTTCAGTTTTTTATTATACTATCTATCCTACAATTGACTTGGTTCTAATTTAGGGGGGAAATTACCTCACTCATTTTTGTTTTAAATTTATTTGGTATAGTTTCATTTCAATAAAAACTCAAAACATGTTTCGTTCCGTTCAAATAAATACATTGTAATTTTTTTAAGTTAATTAGTAATTTAATTTAAATTTAACTTAAAAAATAGTCTTTTTTTCTTTTTACTCACCCTGGCTTCCCGGAGAGGCGCCCTTATCTTGCGCACGTCACAGCCAGAAGCTGTTTAACCAATCAGAAGGCTGTATCGCAGATGGGCGGTGCTTCCGCGTAGTTTCTACACGCTGCGTCTGAGAACAGGAACCGGCCGGTTTGGGCTTATCGCAGAGAGATAGAGAGGCGGCTGTCAGGTTTGGTGGTACATTGCAGCTCTTTAGTGGGGAGTGGTGGTGAGGTTTGTCTTCGCCCTGCTTAGAGTAGTCAATTAGAAGAATTTGCGCTCAAGCGTAACTTCGTTGATGTTATTTATTTGGACTTCGGCGGGGAGAGAAAAACAATTGGTGGACTATAGTTAAAGGTGCGTTAGAGGGAGAGCTCAGCAGAGCCTCAATACACAACATTACACACACGATTTTCATCAACGCGCTCTTTTTAAAAAAAATGTTTTTGAAAACGTGTTGTCAGCTAATCTGTCAGAAGTCCTGCGGAAAGTCGAAGGAGACACCTGAAGTAGGCCCCCTTTTCAATATAAACGCCATAGTGGGAAGACGAAATGTATTTTAAACACAAAAATCAGCACATCTGGTCTTTGGCACGATTATAAAAACTGTTGGTGTAATTAGATTGTTGGGTTACAGTATCTTGTTTTTGGCGTTTTTATTATGCATAAAATCCACAACTTTGCATGATTTGCATGACTTAAGTGATTCAAGTAAAATCAGTAAATGCGACTGGAAAGGATGTGTGCTAGCTCCATGTAGATGAAATTACATTATTATCTTCAGACCTTAGATTTTAGTCTGAAAGCCCAGTAGTACAGATGTTCCACAAGGATCCCTCCTCGGTCTTCTTTACTTCTTTTTTTTATTTTTAATGTTATTTAGCATATCAAACAGTGTTATATCTCTGTCTTTATAACTTGTTTTATATGTCTCTGGCTCTTGACTTAATTTGGACATTGCACATTTGGAGCCTGCTTTCGATGTATTTTAATTTTCTTTCATCTTAAATAAGTGCTTATTATTTTCTGCTCATCAAAGCAGCCTGCTTGGAAGCCCTGGATAGACAGTAAATGAATCTTAACACACATGTGGAACACATAGAAATTGGAGATTTAAAGTAATTGTGTGTGCTGAAATATTCCTGAGAATGAGATCACCGCACAGTCTACAGTTGTTTGTTTCCTATTAATTTTATGCATGCTTCTCCCTCCTACCTGATGGTGCTTCATTCTCTTTATCACCCTGTGCTGTATTTCATCATCTCAACATCTTATGTTGAAAAAAATGCAAACAGTGATGTAAGGGTTTTATTTCTAAGGACAGCCAGTGTTTTCTTTGCTTACACTTAAGTGCAGAATGCCAGCTCACAGGGCTTTCCAGCGCTAGCTGTGTCTCTTATGTACACTGTGGAACTGTTTTTGGACACTGTGCTCAAAACAAGAGCGAACAGTCTTTACTTTTGACGTACTCGCTCACGCTCTTCACAGTCTCGTGAAGGACACGCAGCAGTGTCTCATGCACCGGGTCTATCCTAATTTGTAGCATGCTGATCTTTGGTCAGTTAATGAGTGGCCTTGTGTATCGGGTGGGGGCAAATAGGACACACGGTGTTGGTCAGGCAAGCTTTATCTATTCTGTGTGCGCACTGTCCCCTCATTCAGACAGCAGAGCTGCGCTCCCTCACCATCTCTCCATCCCTGCTCCTGGAAGGCCAGTGTGAGTAACTCCTCTTTCTCCCTCTAATCAGAGGGAGACATTTCAGTGGACGGCAACGAGGGGAGGAAGCCAGAAGGTTTAGTGTATTGCAAAAACGTCTTGAGAAGTGACCCTCGAGAAGAAACATGGAACTTTTAGTGGTGAGTATTAGATCTCCGTTTTGTTACATCAGAAGCTCCATCCTTATCAGTGCGTACATCCTTATTAGGTAACTTGAGATCAGGGCGTCCTGTCTGACTGATAACTTTTGGAAATACTGATTAACTAATCCACGGTCTAAGAGTCTGACGGCGGTTAAGGTGAAGAAGAGCTGCTGAGTCATTAAGCTGAGGGAGCAAACTCTGTTGTTACATCACATGTGAATGGTACTGTGAGGCTGGGCGTTATAGGGGAAAAGACGGTTGGAATATTGAAGTGGTATTAAATTATTTATTTACAAAATATAAACATGGTTTAATAGAGTCACTGTCAGTGGCGATTACATCTAAGTAGTTTGTTGTTGTAAGTGTGCATTAAAGAGACAGAAATATGCTCTGTAGGCATAGTCATGACAGTCAGGATTTTAACTAGAAATGCAAATGAAATTTGCCCCCCTCCCCCACAACCCTCAGGTGCACCCGGCCATCAAAGCCTTCATGTGTGGCTCCCTCAGTGGAACCTGCTCCACGCTGCTGTTCCAGCCTCTCGACCTGGTCAAGACCCGTCTGCAGACTCTGCAGACCGGCGTGCAGCCTGGGTGAGTGTGCATGCACAGTTGTCAGTGTCGCATGCTTTCCTGTCTCATAAGATCCAAAAGCTGATTTTATTTATTTATTGACTGGGTGAACTCAAAAAGCATGACATTGATTGACCTTTATAGGCCGCACTGTTTTTGGCTTTCGGTCATCTTATCTGATGCCTGTATTGTTTCTTCAGTTCGGGCAGAGTGGGGATGGTGTCGGTGCTCCTCAGTGTGGTGCGGACAGAGAGGCTGCTGGGACTCTGGAAAGGAGTTTCACCGGTTAGAGCTTCTGTATACTCGAGTCTACCTCGTGTACAGATTTAGTCACAAATTCCTGCTGTGTGAGCCACCATGCATCTGACAGTCTCTCTCCTCCGTCTGCTCCTTTAGTCCTTCATCCGGACCATCCCAGGAGTTGGGATCTACTTCAGCACCTACTACTCTCTGAAGCAGCACTTCTTACAGGACAGATGCCCAGGGGCCGCGGAGGCTGTGCTGCTGGGGGGCGGAGCCCGGACGGTGGCGGGGGTAGTGATGCTGCCGGTTACTGTCGTCAAGACACGTTTTGAAGTAAGCAGTGTCCAGAGAGGGGTGTACTACGAAGCGAGGTTAATTGGTTAGTGAGGTATGTCGAACTTCAAGTCGGAGATTTCAATGTCACCTGGTGGCTCTCTAGGTTGCCATGGAAACCTGGTGCTGAACACATAATCTGTCTGGAGCAGGTTATATTCAGTTTAGGTTTAAAATTGTCTCGTGGCTCTGTGTATTCGCTGATTAGTGCTGATAAGTGATTTATGGATTTCCTGCTGAGTCAGCGCGTACTAACTATAGATACAGCAGTGTAGATTTTCTGCTGCATATTTCTCAGTTGCTTTATTCATAGCACCAGTGTTGCCTTTTTGGTGTATGTGTTTTATAGCCTGTTCTTTATAGACCTCAGTCACGTGTAACTCTGATAATGACTCTGACTGAAGTAGGCGGTGCTCAGTCGTTTCATTGTATGTGGAAGAAGGGTGAAAAAGGTGTGTCAGATACCCTCTCTTCACATGAGCTAAACCCCAGAGCTTCTGCGTCTACTTACATGAAGTAATTCATGAATATAAGATTTTTTGAAAAGCCTAAAATAAATAGAATATGTTTCTATAATACTGTGTTAAAAAAATAGATAGAATTTGGTATAATTTCAATTGATTATTCTTCTGAAGTGAAAGAAATTCTTTAAAACAAAAATGCATCTGTGCAGCTTGTATGTGAAGAAAACATATATGTAGACAAATGTTTACTTCATTGATATTATTGTTTGACCTGTGCAGCGTGCTTTCACTTTAGCGTTGCGTTCATATTGTGCTGTTTTATGCATGAACTGAACCAGACGTCTTTGTGTTTCAGTGTGGCAGGTACAGTTACGGGAGTGTGATAGGGGCTCTGCGCAGCGTGTGCCAAACTGAAGGTCCCGCGGCTCTGTTCTCCGGCCTCATGGCCACTCTCCTCAGAGACGTTCCTTTCTCCGGCATCTACGTCATGTTCTACAGCCAGACCAAAGCCTCACTCCCCAAAGGTAAGTATGGACTCAGAGAGACATTTAGTAGCTTAAGAACGAGAAATATTCGCATTTGGAGTTCTTCTTGGTGTTCATTTAAATACACATGCTGGCCTATCTTCCTTTTAGAGATCAGCACGTCTCCTGCGGCTCCTGTGGCTAACTTCAGCTGCGGGGTTCTGGCTGGCGTGTTGGCCTCCCTCATCACTCAGCCTGCTGATGTGGTCAAAACACATGTCCAAGTGAATCCGCAACTCAAGACAGCAGAGGCCATCAGATACATCTATATGGTAGCTGTCTCAATCTTCCTTCTTGCTCTGCTGTGGTTTTAAAATTGCGTTCCATGTATCGTGTTGAATAAGCTGGTTTTAATCAGCTGCATGCCTCACTTTGCTCTCACTCTCTAAGGAATATGGACTCCAGGGCTTCTTCAGAGGGGCCGTTCCTCGGTCTCTGAGGAGGACCATGATGGCGGCCATGGCGTGGACCATTTATGAACAAATGATGGCGCACATTGGGCTGAAGTCCTGAAAGTGATCAATGTTGAAAATGTTGTAAAAGGAAGAAGAGATATAGATGGAGTTGCAGTGAATGAGCGCACAGGAAGGAACTGGAACTACTGCAGTGCTCGTTAGCGTGTCAGAAGCTTTCAGTGACCGATTTCACTCAGAGTCTAAGAGACATGTGGGAGGTCTCCTGTACATTTAGTGTCTTACTGGGTGTGTCTGAAGGTCAGAATGTGCAATATAACTTTAAAAAGACTTTCAAGATGATACAAAAATGCTCTGATATTTTTCTACTGCACTACTAATTACACAAACTTTGGTGATTTTGCTCCAACTATTTGGACCATGTTTGAGAAATCCCTTCAGAGTTTTGCGTGTGCTCCTGGGGGGCTTTTTGTGACAAATGGTTTCTTCCTTCTTGTTGTAAATTCACTTCCACATATTTAGGAGTCTTCGCAATCTGCAGGTTAAACTTGGCAGATCAAATGCTTTTGAGTGCAGATTAACTGGGAAATGTTCACTACACACTAGCCTGGCTGTTGTAGGGCTACAAATAAGATTTGGACTGTATGCAGAAACAATGTCTGTGTCTCTCCACAGTGTTCTAAAACTCTTTGAATGGCAGGGAAACCCTGGTCTGAGTGGGATTTCCAAAGCCTCAGATGTTTGCATGCTGTGTGCAATGACTCAGCCCATGACTACTACAGGCAGTGAGCCAGATTAAGCCCAGACTTATGCACTTTAACCTCAGCATATGTTCAAAATCTAGAGAGCTTCTTAAAGACAAGATTGTGAGTCTCCATGTGTAACAGTGTTATTTATATTCTGATACTTTATTTAAGTGTGTGCTCACTTGACACGTGCATTTGCCAAAAATTCATCTGCCTTAAAATGTCTTTGGAGTTTTTTGATATTTGTTAAAAGTGGTTTTTCATGCAGACGTTTTCACTTTTTAAACATGTCAAACAAAATAAAGTTATTGGAAAATTTCATCTCTGTGTTAATTTTATTAGGAGAAAATGACCAAAAGTCATTTTGGTCATTTTCAGGGGTTCGCCTTGTAATCGGAAGGTTGCCGGTTCGAGCCCCGGCTTGGATAGTCTCGGTCGTTGTGTCCTTGGGCAAGACACTTCACCCGTTGCCTACTGGTGGTGGTCAGAGGGCCCGGTGGCGCCAGTGTCCGGCAGCCTCGCCTCTGTCAGTGCGCCCCAGGGTGGCTGTGGCTACAATGTAGCTTGCCATCACCAGTGTGTGAATGTGTGTGTGAATGGGTGAAGGGGTGGCACGGTGGTTAGCACTGTTGCCGCACAGCAAGAAGGTCCTGAGTTCAATTCCACCATCAGGCCGGGGTCTTTCTGTGTGGAGTTTGCATGTTCTCCCCGTGTTTGCGTGGGTTCTCTCTGGGTACTCCGGCTTCCTCCCACCGTCCAAAGACATGCAGCTTGTGGGGATAGGTTAATTGGATAATCCAAATTGCCACTAGGTGTGAATGTGCGTGTGAATGGTTGTCTGTCCCTATGTGTTAGCCCTGCGACAGACTGGCGACCTGTCCAGGGTGTACCCTGCCTCTCGCCCAATGACAGCTGGGATAGGCTCCAGCGCCCCCTGCGACCCTGAAAAGGACAAGCGGAAGCGAATGGATGGATGGACCAAAAGTCATGCCTGAATTTTAAGCTCGAGTTCAGTACTGATTACTCTGTTATGTGCACCTAAGCTAGTACCAGGCTGGACCCTTTTGCCTTCATAACGGCATTAATTCTGCAACAGGTTGCAGAAAACCTCCCTCAGAGATGTTGCTCCATAATGAGGTGACTGGAAGCCATTTGAGTGCAGTGAACTTGCTGTCATGTTCATGAAAAGTTGAAATGTGTGGCATGGTGTGTGTTATCCCTTTGGGAAGCAGCTATCAGAAGACTGGTACACTGTGGTTATAAAGGGATAGACATGGTTAGTAACAACAGGCTGTGGCATTAAAATGATGCACAGTTGGTACTAAGGGGCCATGAAAATAGCCTTCATATCACAAGACAGAATGGATCCATGCTTTCATGCTTTTCATACCAAATTCTGACCCTACCATCAGACTGCGCAGAAGAAACAGACAAATCAGACTCTTCTATTGCTCATTTTGGTGAGCCCAGACAAATTGTACCCTGTTGCTGCCATTTGATTGGCTGATTAGATATTTTTGTGTTAACAAGCAGTGTCTGATAAAAGGACTGGTGAGTGTACATATTTTTCTTAATTTAGTGCTCAGATCAGCTTGCCAAAAATAAGAGTACTATTAACACAAGAACACGCCCCTGACATGCATGACTGTGTACTCTTTCCTTTCATTAACTGAGGTGTATAAAAGAATAATCAGCTGTGAGAGTTCAGGTGTAAAACTATAAAAAAAAAATAGGAGTGTTTTTAAATGATTACAAAGCTGTTGCTCAGAATATTGTCACGCACTGCAAGAACATGAGGGCTGTTAGAGATAAGCGCTGTACCAGTGCACAGGGAGGGGTGCCACGACATGAAATAGGACGGTACAAAGAGTGTAGCACTGTCAGTCTAAAGTAAGAAGGCTATTTAGGCTGAAATAAACAACTGAATTAATGAATTTAGAAAACTGTTGGCTTTGTAGATCAGCATCTATAAATGATATACAGAATACACTTAACAGACCTGATTTATGACTTTTCCACTCATATTTAGGGGTGATCGATCATGTTTGAAATACTTCATCATATTAAAAATCATTTTAACAAGTTGCATACTTCAGTCATGTACAAGCTGAGAGTCAGCGACTTATAGTGTTTGACTTTATGTCAGAATTATGTCCAATTATGCTGTTTGTTAAAGTTATGTATTATTTGGTGCTCTCAAGTTACACGGCACTGTTTTCAGAGTCTGTTTTTGTTTTGTGCCTTTTTTCTACAGCCATGAGAATTGGCTTTTGTTTTGGTAGGGGGTTGTGAAAATATTTTATTGCATGTGTGTTGGACTGCTTTGGTTATGAAGTTATTTAAAAAAGGAAATCCAATGATTGTGAGGGGTGTTGACATCCCACCTTTTTTACCCAGTCATTTAGGTCACATTCCCAGAAAACAGCTCCAAAACATCTCAGGCATCTGGCCCATGTCCATCACCTCTAATGCCCTTGAAATGTACCCAAACCCCATTTTTCGGTGAGCCCATTAGTCCCACAGAAAACTAATCAGCTGTCTGTTCTGTCTGTGTATTGCCTCGGTAATCTATTGTAATTTAATTTCAAATATAGGACCATTTCAAAGAGGGAACAACAGCAGAGCTCTCTACACACAAGATACGTTTCACTAAAACAATTTCACAATCGTGTACATATTATGATCCCTTTGCCTGGAACACTTTATCTCTGGCAAATATGTTAGGAACACAGGTCAGTCTTTCACCGAGAAGTCAGCGTCTCAGCATTGTCTTAATATGGTCTTTCCATCTCCATTGTCTTAATATGGGATACCCATCCGACCCGTGAGCCCACCTCTGGTTACCTCTGCTCCTACCATTGAAGCACGTGGAATTAAAACTCCACCTAGTGGCGAAAATGCGGATGTTTCTCATTTTTTACCTCCTCCCCGCCTTCGGTTTAACCAGCCAATCACACGCTTGGAAATTTGGTATAAAAATAACGTCATTTCCTTCAAGCGCCCTCTTTTTCACCGTGTGGTCAGATTTCCATACGGCGTTGTTTCGTGGTGAGTTTAAACCGGCCTATTTAGTCATTTTAAATCGAAAGAAATAGTCAAAATTCGTAAAGTTATGACCGAGGACAAAGAACATATACCGTGGGTAGACAGGCGCAGACTACCGTGCCCTAATTTTCTTAATTTTCAACGCATTCATGATGCTAACATTTGTAGCTAACATGCTAGCTGCTGACACGCGCTCTTCCTCTGTTTCTCGTGCGCCTCGCCTCCATCCAATGAACAGCGGCAGTGACGAGATTTCATATGATTGTAATTGATATCTGAAGACGATGGCAACCATACACATGAGTTATCATGACTTTTTACGCTCCAAGTGGCCTTTCGCATCCAAGATACCTCAACTTAATCCCCGCGTTGCTGCTTAGCTTCCTTTAAGTAAGATACGAGCTTCTGCGCCTTCACCCCTCGTAGTTATGTTTTTCCCGACCTTCCTAACGAGATCTGCATATCGTTTGCGCTCCCTAAATGGCTGATGATTTAATCCGGAGGCTAAATTGACTTGACACATGCGCGTTTGTGGGGTGAACATGTCTCCGTTGTGGCCTGCTGCAAGAGCACACACTAAGGGAGCATCTTCACTTTGCTAAGAGCTACTGTTCTTGTGCTCAGCAATGGGTTTTTGCTGTTTTGTGTCTGATTAGAAATGCACTGATGTAAATCTAATTTTTTGGATGCTTCTTGTCTGGTCGTGGGTGTACTATTTTGTCTCTTTTGCAGCTTGTAGTTTTTCTAAGTCTACTTTTTTCCCCACAGCTCTCCCACTAACTCGTAACGCAGGGAAAGCGGTCACGATGTCCGGAGGTCTGGATGTCCTTCAAATGAAGGAGGAGGATGTGCTGAAGTTCCTAGCAGCGGGAACCCATCTGGGAGGTACCAACTTGGACTTCCAGATGGAGCAGTACGTTTACAAGAGAAAAAGCGACGGTGAGTGGTGTAGCAGTCATCTGTGCTATGACGATGGAGCTTTTTGATTACTTTGTCCCTGCTGCGGCTTTACATGCAAATGACAAAACTTGTCGTGTTTTGCTCACTAGGTGTGTACATCATTAACCTGAAGAAGACCTGGGAGAAGCTGCTGCTGGCAGCCAGGGCCATTGTTGCCATTGAGAACCCAGCTGATGTGTGTGTCATCTCTTCCAGAAACACTGGCCAGGTAAAGTTCTGGTAAAACTGACTCATTGTTGTTATGTGCACACTGTTAAAACCTGGCACTTGCGTTGGTGTTCAGGTGTCGGAAGTGTGCAAGAGTAATCAGGCCGGGATTCGCTAACACCATAAGGACAACTGTCCCATGAATGGGGTTTGATAGTAACCTGAGCCACAGTTCTTTTTAAAAAAAATCTAAGTTATTATTTCTGTTGCGATCTCAAGTAAAACCTGTACTGTCTGTTTCAGAGAGCAGTGCTGAAGTTCGCCTCTGCCACTGGTGCCACTACCTTCCATGGTCGTTTCACCCCTGGTACATTCACCAATCAGATCCAGGCTGCTTTCAGGGAGCCCCGCCTCCTGATTGTGACAGATCCTCGTGCTGACCATCAGCCACTGACTGAGGCTTCATACGTAAACATCCCCACCATTGCCCTGTGCAACACTGACTCCCCGCTGAGATATGTGGACATTGCCATCCCCTGTAACAACAAGGTAAAATTCAGTTAGTTTAAAACAATGACGAATGAGTCTTTGCACACACAGCTAGAGCCCTGCTGTTTTGTCTGTGCAGTGTGTGGTGTAGAATGTGTGCTAAATAAAAGTGCCTGATCGCCAACTTCTTTTCTCTGAACCACACCAGGGAATTGGAGTTGAGGTCTTGCCACAAACTCTTTTCTACAGCTTTATGCCTTTTTGAATGTAATGAATCGCAGTGCAGCCCCGACAGGTTTGGATTTGACCCTATTTGTCTGTTTCAGGGTCACCACTCTGTGGGTCTGATGTGGTGGATGTTGGCCCGGGAGGTCCTCAGGATGAGGGGAACCATCTCCAGGGAGCACCCATGGGAGGTCATGCCAGATTTGTACTTCTACAGGGACCCTGAAGAGGTATGACTGGCACACTCAACTTATCTAAAAGTACTGAAGTGGCTAGAACCAAGTGCATGAGGCATACATCCTGCTGATACACTCACTAATGCTTATTATGTGCTTGTAGATTGAGAAGGAGGAGCAGGCTGCTGCTGAGAAGGCTGGTGTTGGAAAGGAGGAGTTCCAGGGCGAATGGACCACCCCTGCACCTGAGTTTGCCCAGCCTGAGGTGGCTGACTGGTCTGAGGGCGTTGCAGTGCCATCTGTGCCCATTCAGCAGTTCCCTGCAGGTGAGATGATTTGCTGCTTTGTGTTTAACTTGTAAATGCAGTGTAAGATTTTTCATTAACTTTTTCACACTTAATGGTTTAAACTTGATTGGGATTTTATTACAGCACCTGCCCCTGTCAAGCCTGGTGAGGTCTATACTGGTGAGTTTTTATATGGATCTTCATTACCTTTGTGTATCATGTGTGCTGTTATAGTCTCTGAACTTAACACCTTTTTTCCTGTTCCATTCTAGGTGAAGACTGGAGTACTCAGCCTGCCACAGAGGATTGGTCCACAGCACCCACTGCTCAGGCTTCTGACTGGGGTGGCGCTGCTTCTGACTGGTCTTAAAATTGATGCTCATGTCAACAATAAAGTGTTTTTTACACTTTGACTTTGATTTGCTGTTTCATCTGATATTTACAATTAAAAGTAACGAAAAATGCACTAAATAACCAATTAAGAAGACTCTAATGTCAGTGTTTTGATGGGTTTTCCACAAAATGAATACAGCTGTGGGAAATAAGACTTCATTGAATCATAACATCGCAATACAGGTAGACTGGAAATTATTTGGCTTCTTTGTCTAACTGCACCTCACTGCTTTTTATATTGGCTGTGATTTAAAGATCCAGTGGACTAGGCTTAATTAAAAAAATGGCTAATCAGATTATGCATTGGCATTAATCATACCAAATCTATTGCATGTTAAAAACTTAGTGGTTTGCGAATGTGGAATGGGTTGTACCAATTGTAGCACCTTCATGTGTGAAGTAAACATTTCCTGTTTGAGACTACACCCCGGTTTTCTGCAGCTCCACCTGCAGTGGGTCATATTCCTTCACTAGCCAGTTGGAACCTAACCTTAAGTAAAAGGGCCCCTGCAGTTATTTTTCCCTGACTAGGTTGGAGTAGGATGAAATGCATTGGATTATATACCCAGAAAAATAATAAGGGGAATCTGTGGCATCATTAAAAGTTGCACCACTTATTTCTTTATATTTGGCTGGGGAAATGGGAACGGCAGTTTGCTGACGTGTCCAACCATACGTGGAAATGTTAGTTTTCCCAAAGATGCTTTCAGTTATTATCACACTGATTTGTGTTTAAGGGGTCTACTTTCTCATAAGTTTAATTTTGATTAAAAAGAACTTGATACTGTTCAGTGGGTATTATGTTACGTGTTCTATAGTTCAGGCCAGTGGCGGGGGGGTGGCGGCTTACTGGGCTTAAGCCCAGGTTGTTTTTTCAGAAGCCCGGGGTCTTTTGGAGTGTAATTTTTTCATAGTTAGATGCCTGGCTGACAACTGTATAAAACAAAAACTACACACAATATTCGAATCACACGAGGGGGCGGGGGGAGCTGCTGCCTGCGAGTGCGCTGCTAGAGAAACGCAGCCAGGCAGACGGAGGAGAACTGAAGTTCGACCAGGTACCAAAGCAAATCATTCGTATTGTACAAATAATGTAAATATGACGGTGTATCGCGAAAGATTGATATCAAACTGATCACTTGACTCATATTACCTTACTTGTTCTTCAAGTAAATCAACAAATGGTGAAATGAAAAGCCGAATGCTGTTTCTTTAGAGAGTCTTAGCTTACATGTGTGTTTATTTCATATTTTCAGTTGTTACCCTCCACGGCTAAATAAATCAGTTTCAGTAATGCACCGATATACAAGAATGGACATAAGGAGCTTCTTTCAAAGAAAAAACTCTGTTAGATGTTATTTTATATATTATGCTTTGTATGTTGTTCAGTATATTTCTATGCAAAACAAGAGGAACTTCAATACACAGCAGGATATTCACAGTTGAAACCAGATATTTACAGACACTTTATGGAAAACACAAGAACATTTTTTACTGTACAACATCAATTTAGAGTAAACTTGTTTTGTTTTGGATAAATAAATATTGAAATATCTTTTGAATTAGTTAAATGTCAGAATAAAGAGAGACAGATCTGTCTATTTTTATCACTTTCATCAAATTTAGGAGTACATGTACACTAAGTTGTTAATTAATAAGAAAACTCCAGATGATTCCATTCTGAGCTGAAGAAGCTTCTGATAGGTTAGTAGAGTCCATGTGAGTAAATTTGTGGCACACCTGCAGATGCATATAAGGCAAAACACAGAGCCTGTTTCTTTGAAATGGGAAAATCAAGAGATGTCAACCAAAACACCAGAAAAAGAACTGTGGAGCTCCATAAGTGTGGCTTAATTTTGAATACAATTTGGTGCCATTTACAATTAAGAAATACAGATAGTTTCTCTCTTTACTCTTTATATTTATCAACCTAAAAAAATAAACATTTAGTCTGATTTGATGTTACAATTAAAAAGTATCTGTTTTTATCTGGAGAGTATGTAAATATCTGGTTTCAACTGTATATTTGATGATGTTGGTGTTTGGCTTGATTGTCAGCACAAAGAGGGAGAGAGAGGAACAGAGAGGGAGAGAGAGGAACAGAGAGAGAGAGAGGGGAACAGAGAGGGGGAGAGAGGAACAGAGAGGGAGATGGAGAATGAGGACAGAACAGAGATGGAACAAGAGCAGATTTCTGACTTTTCTGTGTAAATTTAAGCATGTAACACACTTTTGATTATCGACTGCTAAAAAAAACAGAAAACTGGAAAACGTAAAGACACAATGTAACTCCAAGTCAATCACACTTGTGTGAAATCAAGCTACAGGAGGCCATAGGAGAGCAACAACCCAGCAGCAGGACTGATACCTCCTGCTGCAAGGAAGAACAGGAGGAGCACTGCCAGAGCTCTGCAAAATGACCTCCAGCCGGCCACAAATGTGCATGTGTCTGCTCAAACGGTCAGAAACAGACTCCATGAGGGTGGGATGAAGGCCTGATGTCCACAGGTGGGGATTGTACTTACAGCCCAACACCGTGCAGGACGTTTGGCATTTGCCAGAGAACACCAAGATTGGGAACTTTGCCACTGGTGCCCTGTGCTCTTCACAGATGAATGCAGGTTCACATTGAGCACATTATGACAGACGTGACAGAGTCTGGAGACATGATGGAGAACATTCTGCTGCCTGCAACATCCTCCAGCATGACCGATTTGGCAGTGGGTCAGTAACGGTTTGGGGTGGCATTTCTTTGTGGGGCTGAACAGCCCTCCATGTGCTCGCCAGAGGTAGCCTGACTGCCATTAGGTACCGAGATGAGATCCTCAGACCCCTTGTGAGTCCATATGCTGGTGTTGTTGGGCCTGGGTTCCTCCTAATGCAAGACAATGCTAGACTTCATGTGGCTGGAGTGTGTCAGCAGTTCCTGCAAGACAAAGGCATTAATGCTATGGACTGGCCTACCCGTTCCCCAGACCTATATCCAGTCGAGCACATCTGGGACATCACGTCTCGCTCTATCCACCAAAGCCACGGTGCACCACATACTGTCCAGGAGCTGGCGGATGCTTTAGTCCATGTCTGGGAAGAGATCCCTCAGGACACCATCCGCCACCTCATCAGGAGCATGCCCAGGCGCTGCAGGGAGATCATAGAGCCACACACACTACTGAGCTTTATTTGACTTTAAAAAAAAAAAGACATTACATGAAAGTTGGATCAGCCTGTAATGTGTTTTTCCACTTTAATTTTGAGTGGGGCTCCAAATCCATGGGTTGTTAAATTTGATTTCCATTGATGATTTTGATGTGATTTTGTTGTCAGCACATTCAACTATGCAAAGAACAAAGTATTTAATAAGAATATTTCATTCATTCAGATCTGGGATGTCTTATTTTTGTATTCCCTTTATTTTTTTGAGCAGTGTATTTCTGATAAACGAAGAGTGTGAAACTGAAGTTGGATCCACCTTATTATATAGTTATTGGGCTATATGGTTATTTGTTACATAGACTATGGTGCACATACAATCAAAATGCCCATTCTTTTCTTTACTAACTAAAATGTTTAATTACTTGGGCTAATGCCAATAATAAAGTTACAGACTATGATTATATGAAATGTGTATACTTACTGAAATTGCAGTATTTTAATGATGTACAGTCCATATTAGAGAATCCTGCAAAAGTGTAAAGAAATGGCATAATTAATCCTAGCGTGTTGACACAGTCCTCTGTACATCTTACTTGATTTGAGAGAAATATTATAAAGCATTAATATATGTTGTCCAGTGCTGAGGCAGAACCACTCAGTGAAAAATAAATTTTCCTGTACTCTTAAATCTGAATACAGATTATTTAATATTGGAGTAAATCAGTAGTAACTCCAGATTTACTTGTGAAAAAGTACACAAATTAAAGTACCATCAGTGAAAACTGCCACAGTTTTACTGAGAAAGATAACGACAAACAATCAAAAGGATAAAATAAAAAAATAAAAAAGGCACAATTGCATCTAAAACACAACACGGCCTCACAACAACTAGAACATGATGTCTTTTAGTCAAACACATGCATGCTCTGTGCTCATCACACTGTGACATTCCATTCTATAAAGTGACACCGCAGATAATATGTGAAGCACAATATTAGTAAATTAATACTTAAAAATTCATACAAACGACATGCATCAATTAAAAAATGTCTCATATCATTAAACCTGATTTCTTGCAACTCCAAAATGAGCCTGAAAAAACGAAAGAAAAATTAAAGGCGTCTCACGGATGAAGTTAAACGGCTTAAAACTAAGATTTTAACCCTGGTGGAGAAATCGTTGAAAAAAAGAGCAGGACGAGGCTGCCAAGTTTAAAAATGAAAGAGATCCAACAGTCAAAAGCGGAAAAACTACAAATTCTTTTCCTCCGGAAATCGGAGAAGTTTGAGACCAACAAATATGAGGAAATAAATCTGTCCATGGAGAAGAAATGCAAAGATTTTGAAGATAAATGCGATTGAGAGAAAAACACGGGAGCAGAGAGATAAACACGTAGTTTTGAAAGGGACTTGGATAATAAAGCGTTATGGAAAGATTAAGATTAAAAACCCTGGACACATAAAGTCGGACAAAGGAAGAAGCTGTCTAGTGTGCAGCACCTAGAAAGAGTCATTAAGATGAAAAACAACAAAGTGCCTAAAGATATAACTTAAATGTATTATTATATTTTCTCTTTGTAGTAAACAGCTGAGATATCCTGGCTGTTCAGAACAATCACCTCCTCCACGTTCGCGCTAGTCTGTCAGGTGGGCGTGTTTCTGCGCTGCCATTGGACAAACGCGGTTCCCCTTCCTCTCTGCCTTCCGCTTTCTTTTCATATGCACGCCCAGCCTCTGAATAATGATAATAATGATCAAGATGGCTACTTCAGAATCCTCCTTGCGGTAGCTAACCACCAATTTCATGGAAGCTGTCAAAACTGCGATTTCCTGCAGTTTAAGTCACTCGTAGGCGACGGGGGCTGTTCCAGGGATAATACTGTATGGATTAAAACGGGCCGAGGAGCGATAAAAGTCATTGTGTTGCCCGCAGCACTCATTCCGAGGAAGCTAACTAGCTGAGCAACTAGCTAGCTCTTACTTGTCGACCATCTCCAGTTTAGCTCCCCTGCCACTGGCGGCTGAGAGGAGCGTGGCGCTCCAGGTTTTGTGTGCCCGGACGTCGGAAGGAGAGCGTCAAATGGCAGAGCCGAGGAAAGTGCCGTTCGTCACCATTTCCACCCTCAACACCACCCCGCCGCCGACCCCGGAGACCAGCAAGAAACGCCGCCGCGAAGATGAGGCCGTCGACATCACTTTTGGGAAAGATGGAGGTGGGAGTGCGGTCGGGTCAGGGGGTGGCGGAGGTCTGTTCGGCAACGAGAAAGGTAGCGACGCGCAGAGGGAGGAGAAGAAGCCCACCGTCCGCCTCAGCCTCACGCTGAGCGAGCCGAATGAGCGAGGGTCCTCCGAGTTCAACTACGGCGAGCTGGTCCACTCATCTCTTTCTCAGGTTAGGAGAGCAGAGGCAGACACGGTGGTGTTAGCGGGGGGGCTAACCGGGCACAACTCCGGTGGTGGTGAACCCGCGTGCATGTTGCACTTGTTGTTTTGTTGTTGTTGTGGCTGCTGAACTTTTGTCTGACAGGATTTGCAAATAAAGTAGATCACACTGAGCCCATAAATACGTGATGTTCATGTTCCTTATGTATTTATTTATTATGACCTTTAGATAGATTTTGGAGAGTTTGAAGCAGTGCAGTTTAAAAACGCAGTCTGAATGCAGGCTGAAGTATTTTAAGTGTCAGGGACACTGGACCCTCTTATTATTACCATCCTATCTTGTTACTCCTATGTCTACATCTTATGTTATGACCGATATAGAGGTGTCCTACTTAATCCACACAAGACAAAGAGTTGCTGTAGTGAGAACCTCCCTACTTTTTCATTTATTTTTATTTTTTATGCAGGTTGCATGTATTGCCAGGTGCGATTATGACGTTGATGTTGTTGTCAGCCTTACGTATTTACGATTCAAGTTGCTATCCTGGTGTTCCTCAGGTAAAGCCCGTGGGTTCTGCTGTACCCAAAGGACTCACTCCTCCGCTGGACCCCAGTGACCCTTTTGCAGATGATGAGAAGGAGAGGCGGGAGGTAGAAGAGCTTGCCAGAAAATTTGAAAGCAAATATGTAAGTAGCAAAGTAAACTCGGGCCTGTTTGCGTAACACCAGTTGAGGACAACAGTCGTCCAAAGTCGCTTTATGTTGTAAGGTAAAGACCCTAGAGTAAAACGTGAAGAATGTTAGCGTTTCCTGCCTGACTGCTAGTCAGGCGTTTGAGGAATTATTCAACCCTTCATGGTTTAAAAATCTAATTTTTGGAAGCTTCAAAAATGTAGGCTTAGTTCCAGGGTTGAGAAACAGTGTTAAAGCTATGTTATCACTTGATAACAAGTCTTTTCTAATATTGGCTTTTACAAGCACGGGAATGAAGCAGGCTCCATAACAACATGCAAATTAGTGGCGATTCTGAATATTTCACAACAGCCAGAAACGAGACTAACGTCAGAGTCATGTTAGGGAAATTCTAGCTATTTGAATGCTAGGTTTCAAGTTGAAGTTGTTGAATGGTAGCAAAATGTTTGTCCTGGATTTCCCTTCCTTCTGTTTGGCTGCCTGCTATCTAATAACCGCAGGGGTCAGTGGAGTTGAATGATAATGTGACTGAGAGACCTTCTCTGGAGTTTGAGTTATCATAATTTAGCATTTCTGAATTGGTTCTAAGAGAGAGAGAATTTGCTCGTTTACTTTTAGTTTTTATTGTTTGAAAAGTTTACTTTCAGTTTTAGTTTTTATTTGCATGAGAGATGTTTTGGTTTTTTGTTTTTTTTTTTCTCCTTCACATCATTATTTAATAGAGGGCACAGTGAGACTGCTTTATGTCAGCGGTTGATTTACTGTCATAGAAATCCTAAGTTTCAATAAATAATCAGACTGAACTTTCTAAACGTAGAAACGATTTCAATTGCACAATATTGTTTTTGATTAGTCTAATTTTTGTTTTTATTTTAGTAATCTATTATTATCATCATTATTGTTGTTATTATTATTTTACCATACCTAGTTTTAGATCAGTTTTAGTTAGTTACAGTGGCGCCGTTTTTCTTCCACTGACTGACCGGCCAATCAAAAGGTGACTAAAACTCACACAGGTCGATGGTTCAGTGGCAGTTCTACAAAATGGTAACAATGTAGAATAGAAACATTCTGATGTCTTGTTGTTGAAGAGTCACTGATATGTGTGCTGTTGTGTTTGATTGTATCTTTTCTGTTAAATTAATTTAAAAATAATTTCTAAATTTTGTGACTGGTAGGATTTTGTTCTGTATACAGTTTTCTTTTAAAACTAACAGACAATTTAGAAATCTAATAAATAATCTTGAGTTAAAAAAAACATTATTAATTTAATTTCTTGCTCCAGGTGACTTCTGCAGTTAAGACGAGGTTAAACAGGCTTTTACTTACACACACGTGTTGGTTTTTGTGTTTGAGCATGCATATCATTTTTAAATTAAGTAAATATTTTTTTCCCAGTTAATGTATTCCTAGTTTTGCTTGGCATGACAACTCTTTTAGCTTACATGATTCGAACTGGTTAAGAGCTGCAAACCTTTTCTTTCAACCTCTAAAAGTTGATTCTGTTCGTCTGGACGCAGCGTTTTCAGTGGGAGAAACGTTTCGTCACTCATCCAAGTGACTTCTTCAGTCTGAGACAGAATCAACTTTTGGAGATTTACTTACCTGGATGATTGAGCATGACTTTTCTTTCAGCCATAAAGGCCCCCACAGGGTCCTCTGGATGATGAAGTGTCCTTTTCAAAAGTAAAAGTCTCATGTTTATTGTGATCCATGTTTGGTGCTTCCTGTACCCCCAGTACCACAGCGGGACAAGCAGCGCCCCTGCCTCCCTGTACTGAAGCGCTGGTTCTGCTGTCCATATTGTGGTTACAGCTGAATCTGTGTGGGTGATTATTGTTGCGTGTTTCTGTTGTATTTTTAAATATTTTGTGATCTTTGTGTTTACTGTCCATTTGCAGGGCGGCAGCTCGAAGAAGAAGAAAAAGGACAGAATGCAGGATCTCATTGACATCGGCTACGGCTACGATGAAACCGATCCCTTCATTGACAATTCAGAAGCTGTGAGTTTATTCTTTTAAAAAAATTAATCTTCTTTATTGGCGTTCATCAGAATAGGTTACGTTTCAGGTCTCTTTGCCAAAGATTAAAATAAGTAACGACCTTATTTGTAATGAAAGTAAAAAATAAGTGTAGTAAAAAGATGATAAACATTCATGTTGTATTAAAATAATAATGAGAAATTACAGTAACTTTAATATAAAGTCATGGTTCTTTGCTTTGCTTCATTTCCTTTTGTCAGTGGATGCTTTTGATCTGCAGTAGAAACAGAAGAATAAAAGAAACTGGATAAGAGGGAAAACATTAAACAAATAAATATATAAGCTTTAATACTGAGAATAATATTAGTAAAGTTTAGTATTATTATGTGTAGTCGTTTGGAAGACTGACCGTGGGAAGAAGACTGTTGCATCATAAGAAAACAAGCAGTTAATTGTAATTCTACCCCGTCCTCAGTATGATGAGCTGGTACCGGCCTCTCTCACCACTAAACATGGAGGCTTTTACATCAACACGGGCACTCTGCAGTTCAGAGCTGCGTCTGACTCTGAGGGAGAAAACGCGGCTGGAAACGATAATCATTTCAAGGTAGGTGCTTGGTTCTCTGTGCACTCTGTATATGAACAAATAGTTAAAAAGAAAAGCTGTTGCTTTGCTCCTTGTATTATTCTGTGCCTTTTTTCACCTTTTGTGTCTTATCTGCAGAAGATGAAAGACGGTGAAGAGCGAGTGATTAAAAAGCGACGGAAAAAGCAAGATGGTGGAATTTTGGAGGAAAAGAAACCCCGAAAAAACAAAGTACCAAAGTCTGGGTGAGGTTTTGACCTGTAATCCTGTATTATAGTTATTTCAGTAAGTAGCTAATTCGTTCCTTAGATAAATTAACATGAGGTGTTCGTTTAAGAATAAGCATTGCTCCTCGTTGTGCCCGTCCCATCAGACAAATAAAGGAATATCTACATTATTCATTTATTTAAAAATAGTTCAACACTACTTTTTGGCTTTTACATGGGACTTGAACTTTAATTTCTGAGGTGAAAGTCCTCTATATAATTTATTTTACCACTAGTTTTTCCCCAGAAGGCATAAGCAGTACTTGGCCTAAACTTCTTTGTAGTACTTGTGTGTTCTGGTCTGTTATTGGCTGAAAGGAGGGTAGGAGGCTAGTTCCGTTTTATGCCACTTTAATTACAATATACTAAACGGTTAGTAAGAATTTGTTGTCCAGTGATGTCAGTGAAACACTGCTGTAACCACAGACCTTATCCCAACGCTGTGCCTTAAACGTCTTTATTCTCTGTGCTTCTTTGGTCTCGGCAGCGTTTTAGCTTTAAACCGGCCAGAAAAGAAGAAGAGGAAGAAGCTGATGAAGGATTCCCTGCACCTGGCCAACATGCTGCGACGCTTCACCAGGGAAAAGGAGGAGATGCGCAAGAAGAACATGGCCGCCGCCGGTCTGCCGCGACCTAGCCCCAAAGTGCCGAACACCAACAGTGCGCTCCTGAACACCCATCCCAAGGCCGCTGGCAGCAACGAGTGCAACATGGCCGACCTTTCCGCAGACCCTGCTGTGATGTCGCTGCTCGGCTCGGCCAACAACGACTTACTGCAGGACATGATGGGTGACCTGGACTTTGGGATGCTGGACTCGCCTCAGCCTTCCAGCCCGGCTCAGGGGGAGAACGGCTCCTTTGGGATGGGACACAAAATGGGAGGTAGCCGGGCGGTGCAGAGCAGTGTGATTACCCCTCCTCCTCTGCCCTGCGGACTTCCAGACCCACTCGCGAAACGCATTGAAGACCTGAGGGCGGTATGAGCCTTCTACCAGCTCATATTTATTTTTTTTTATTAAATAATTGTTAGTAAGAGTGTAAATTAAATGTGAAGTAGACTGCCTACATAACCAGTCCTATTCACTGCTGCGATGTCTGTTTGTCACAGGCGTCCCGTCTGTTTGATGAAGAGGGCAGAAAGAAATTCTTCACACTGGACATGAATAACATCCTACTGGAGTGAGTACATTCCTTCATTTTGAATTAGTGCGGATTAATTTGTATAAAATCAATTAAATGTAAATTTGTGTTTGTTTCTGTGTGTGTCAGCATCGAGCTGCAGGTTCAGGAGCAGCCCACAGAGGTGCGTTCAGCTGTCTACTCTCACCTGGAGGCCTTTGTGCCCTGCAATAAAGATGCTCTGCTCAAACGACTGAAGAAGCTCAGCCTCAACATACAGGTGTGTGGCAGCAAGTGTTCTTACTGTTAGAATGAGTTTTGGTAAAACGGGATCCCAAGAGGTCTACGATTTGCATTTGACATCACTTAAAGGTCCCATGTCCTTCCACTTAGTGAAGATGCTATGAGCACCATTTCTACCAGTCTCAGTGTCTGTGGCTTTAAGTCAGACTGGAACAGCTGCTGCACGTTCTTCTTTCAGGAAAACACTTCTATGAGTGACTGGTTCTGCCTAAGGTGTCTTCCTGTTAAAAGGGAGTTTTTCCTCCCCAGTGTTGACAACTGCTTAATCATTCATTCACAAAGACAGATTTAGTGTGAATTTGGCTGTATCAAAATGCAACAGCAGCAAATGGAGCAAAAAGCTAAGTGAGTTTAACTCTACTGAAGCCCAAACGCAGAGTAACACACCCAGTACTACTCATTTTGTTCTAAATCAGCTCTTAGGTTTTCCTCAGTTCATGGATGTCCCTCAGAATAACATTCTGCCCAGAGCTCTGACCTGTGTGCATGCGATTAAAGCATTACATTACCTTACCTTACGTTAGTGACATTAACCCTGCTAGATGCTAACACGGTGGTCCCATCTAAAACTTTTTATAAGAGAGCCGCTTCAGTTCATTCACAAAGAGCAGACCGACAGCAGCTTAAGGCCCTGACTTGTTTTTTGTTGGCCAGAATATGTTTTGCTGTTGATCTCCACAGCAGTACATTTAGCATCTGTGTTGCTATGATGCTCTCCTCAGCACACTCAGCAAACATGCCCATATGCACCCACAATGGATAGCTGTGGGTGAACTGCGGGTCTGTGTAGGCAGTGCAAACCCACACTTATCCCCCGCTTGGGTGTTCACGCAGGACTGACAACAGTCGCAAAAAATGGGCTAAACCTGTTATGAGGCAACTGCTGCATTTGTGCAAAAGCTGTTGTTTTTGTGTCTGTGTGTCCATTATTCATTTCTGTATTGTCCTTATGAGTGTTGATTTCTCTCGTTGTCCAGGATGACCGACTACGAACGCCCCTGCTGAAGCTGAAGTTGGCGGTGTGCAGTGTGATGCCAGAGCAGATCGCTCGATACAACATGGACTGCATTGCCAAAGTTGCAAAGTAAGGACTCGCTCTGGGCTCTTACTCTGAGCTCACATATCTTTTTTCCTTAATCTAAAATGTTTGTTTCTTTGCTCGCAGGCAGCAGTCTGAGGAGGGAGAGAAAAATGGCTCGGAGGATGACGATGAGGAGAAGCCGGGGAAGAGGGTGATAGGGCCTCGGAAGAAGTTTGTGTGGGATGACAGACTCAGGTCAGTTTCCTCTCTGTGCTCACAGGATCCATCCTTTCCACTCTACTTGTTTTCTTTATTCAGCAGTTCAGTGCATTCTGGTAGCTCTGAGTGGCATAAAGCTGAGATCTAGGGCGCTTTATCCATATCGAGAGCATCTGCTGTGATCCCACGCCTCTGGAAACTCTAGGACACAAAAAACAGCCATCATTGATCATATATCAAGACACATCTGGTAGTGCTGGGTGTGTGAATACATTGCAGTACATGCAAAAAATCTTTTATTTAATTTTAACAAAAATTGCTGTAAAATGAACATGATGTGGCTTTTCATTTTAAAAGATCCTCCCCAGTTTTTACCCATCAGCCTTTTATGGTATATTGTAATGTCGTCACCTTGCCAGGTGGGTGGGTGATGTGGACTTCAAGGTTTGTGAATATGTTAACTTGAGAACTAAGCAACGTAGGAATTTCAAATTCATAGTATAGGTGTATTTACTAATAATCTCAGACGAGTTAGAATCTCAGCGACCTCAACCTCAAGATCAGAGGTCAACTTAATGCTGTTTGCCTTCCAGGTCACTGCTGTGTAACTTGGTGCGGGTGAAGCTAACCTGCTACGAGCGTGAAGGCAAGAACACGCTGTCTCTGGAAGACTACCTCAAAGCCTTCATGGAGACTGAAGTCAAACCCCTCTGGCCTAAGGGGTGGATGCAGGCCAGGTGTGTGACAGCAGCTAATGCGATTTCTGTGGTTGTCCAGTGATTATAATAGCGGCTATCTTTCTCGTATGTTTTCAATCATGGCTTAAATAGAATGGTAATGAAGAAGTAATTCCCTAATATTAGTGCTTGTTGTATTCATATTTCTGTATTTCCCCATCTGCAGGATGCTGTTCAAAGAAAGCATCATGGCTCACGGTCATCTCACTGGCTACACGTACGTTTTTCACCTTACTATTAACCTATTTTCTCATCACTGATTTGTTCTAATAACTCATTCAATTTTATTTTGTTCCAGAGCAAAGAAGAAGATGCTCCCTGTTCCCAAAGCCAAGCCAAAGGTTAGTTGAACTTTCAAGTTAATCTGCAATCCATCTGTCAGCAGAGTGACTTTGTAATGGAAGGGCTCTTGATATAGAAGGGATGACTGCTACACATTTTACACTTGCCCACTTTGATCTAAAGTGGGCTGGACCAGTGAAACACTCGTTTTTGTCAGTGTAAAGAACTTTAGTGACTAATATAACTCTCTGAGATAACTTAAAATGAGAAAAAGAAGCATAGTTTCAACCATACTTCTTAGTTTTTCTACATCATAAAGAAATGCAGCTATGGGAAACCAAAGAAATCTGTCGGCACGACTCTTTGGACCTAATTTGTATGAAATAAATGTAAAATTACAAAAAGGGTTCTGGTAGTGCACTACCCAGACTGTCCTGCTATTCCTAATTACTTTGGTGTAGCATGAATAGCCATGGGGGAGGTTTTTATCAACAGGAAAAACTGTAAAACTTATTCAAATATAGTTAAATGTCGGCATGCCCTGCTGTGTCAAGTGCACCAGATTTGAATCTTTGCTGGGTCAGCTCTGGCCATTATGTTTGACACCTCTTCTTCTTTTGTTTTTGTTTTTGTTTTTTAAAGGTTTAGATTCTAAATGTGTTCTCATTAGAAACTGTACAGCAGCTGGAAGTTGGAGCAGAAACTCTGGACAGTAAATTGTGAAAAACACAAGTTATGCAAATGATCTATTCAAAGTGAAACTTTGTCAATAAGGTTAAAGTTCTCTCACGGTGCTCGGCTAACGTTATCTCATGATGCGTGAAATGAGCCCTCTTGTATTTTAATGTGTTTGATAAAATATCAATATTTGGGTTTGTGTATTGATACAGTATCGCCATGCAGAATATTGTGATACTGTTGTTGTGTTTCACCTGCTACTCCTAGTATATGAATGATGATTTCAGATTAACTTGAAGAAACATGGCGGTGCTCTTAAATGTCGCTAAAAGTATATTTGTGTCCTCTGTATTTTCCAGGAGGCTGTGTGGGTTCGTCACACCACACCCTCAGCAGGTGCCACTCCCTCCCCTGCTGCCCAGGTCGCCACGCGTCCGACTCAGTCACCGTCTGAGCCCATATGTCTCGATTCCCTCGATGAGGCTCCCTCTCTGGACTCCATCTCTCAGGCCTTGGCCATCCTTGGCAATGCAGCTAAGGGCCTGGCCCAGGGGGACAGCCCCCCGTCCCCAGATAAACCCAAGACTGTCACCACCCCCTCCGGCCTCCACACCTCACCGGTCATCCTGCAGCAGAAAAAGAACTCTGTCAGCACTCCCAATAGCTCCAAAGCACCTCACTACATCTCTACCTCTTCGTCATCCTCCACCTCTTTGTCTCGGTCTCCCTCCGTCACGTCCTCTCCTCTGCCCTTGGTCAGGGTGGATGGCATAGGGGTTGTTAAGGGCACTGCGCAGGCGCACAGACATTTACTTTTAAACACGCAGAGACCTTTGAGTGTGGGTGTGACTAAAGCCAACATGCCTGCCTCAGTGTCTCCACCTAAACCACGTCCACCGCCCACTGCGTCTCCACTAGTGGCACCAGGATCAAAGACCGGGGTCTCCACTGCCCCTTCTGGGCTCCTCAAAGGCAGCAATAATAACAAAGTCAACAGTGTTGACACTCTGATCATCACATCACCTCGGCTACACACCCTCTCATCGCCCTCAGTCACAGTCCAGAAAACATTTCAGACACCTCACCTGCCCCAGACTCCCCAGAGTAAATCCTCCTCCTCCCTCTCGCAAACACTCCCCAGCGTACAAGCACAGCCACAACCACAGTCTAACTTCATCACCCCTATGCACGCCACTCTCACCAAGTCCACCCACAGCAGCATCCCACCCATCGTCAAACTCACTCCCCGCACACCCAACCCCATCGTCACCGTTGCCACCTCATCCTCAGCTTCCATTTCTCAAAGTCCCAGGTCTCAGGCAACCCCGTCCCTACACCAGTACCCTAACAAAAGCCCAGCAGGTTTCCGCCCGCCGTTCTCAGGTGCCCAAGGAGGAGTGAACAAGCCGGGGCAAGGCAGTTACACTCCTCCAGGCAGCCAGAAGACCCCCAACAGCAACAGCAGCACCAACACCAGCCTTATTAACACCTCATCCATAAGCAAGCATTCAGGATCCAGTGCCTCCCCCACGACAGCCTCTGCCAATCAAGGTCAGCGCCAGAGGTCTGGGGGCGGGACACCTCAGGGCGCCAAGCCAGTCACATCTGTCCCAATGTCATCCGTCTCTTCTCAGCTGCCACAGGTTTGTAGTGCCAGTATGGCTAGATAAGGAAACATGTAGGATGTACATCTGGAAAGTGTTCACAGTGCTTCACATGCCTTATTCGAAAATGGATTAGTTTCATATTTTACCTCTGCATACAGTACAGCATAATGACAAGCAGCAATTATAGCCTCAAGTCTTTTTGAGAATGACGCTGCAAGCTTGGCACACCTATTGTGGGGCAGTTTCTTATTATCCTTCTTTGCAGAACCTCTCAAGTGTCTTCAGATTAAATAGCTGTGCAGCGACGCTCATCTTCAGATCCAGAGATGTTCAGTCATGTTCAAGTTTGGGCCACTCAAGAACACACAGAGTGATCTTGAAACCCCTCTTTGTTATTTTGGCTGAGTGCGTGGTTTCCTCCAGACATGATGCTTCAGACCAAAGTGTTAAATCTTTGTTTCATGAGACCAGAGAATTTTGTTCCTCGTGGTCTGAGACTCTTTAACTGGCTTTTGGCAAACATCATGTGCCTTTAACTGATTCAGTTGATTGTTGTAATGATGCAGAAATGGTTGTCCTTCTGGAAGTTTCTTCTTCTGCTACAGAGCAATGCTAGAGCTCAGTCACCATTGGGTTCTTGGTCGCATTACTGACTAAGGTCCTTCTACCCCGATTCCTCAGATTCCATTTACAGATGATGTAGGCCACTGTGCTCATTGAGACCTTCAATGCTGTAGACATTTTATCTGTACCCTTCCCCAGATCTGTGCCTCGATGTAATCCTGTCTCAGAGGAATTCATGAGAACGAAGCGATGCAGGAATTTCAAATCGATACCATAGGTGTATCTGCTAAAAGAATCTTAAGTGGCTTCGACCTAAAGGTCAAGTTTTCTGAAAATCTTGTGAATGTCACTTAGGATTTTCAAATGGATACGACAGATGTTTCTACTAAAGTCTCAGTGACCTCGACCTAAAGGTCAGAGGTCAAGTTTTCCTGACAAGCTTGTGAACGCAATAACTTGAGAACAAGGCGAGGTAGGATTTTGAAATTGATACCATATGTATCTACCAGCAGGCTGAGGGGTACCACTGGCTACTACCAGCATTTTTTCACTTGTCATTATGTGAAGAATTTTAAGGTGAAAAAATGATTTAATCATTTTGGAATAAGGCTGTAACATGAGACAATGTGGACCAAGTGAAGCTCTGTGAATACTGTGTGGATACACTGTCTGCAGCACATGTACACAGGTGGATTTTTCAACCCTGAATCTGTTGAATGAAACCACTTTCTTCCTGTTGTTAAACACTCCTAACCTGTTTTTTTGCTCAGGTCTCCGCGGCAGGAAGCAGCAATCTGCTCAGCTCAGCCTCGTCTCTTCCGCTCGGTTTTGGGATGCTGGGGGGGCTGGTGCCTGTGTCCCTGCCCTTCCAGTTCCCTTCACTGTTAAACCTGCCTTCGCTGGGTGCAGCAGGCTCCAACACGGCACCCAGCAGCTCTGCAGCCAGTAGCAACCCACCGTTCTCCACCCTGACCCAGAGTGAGTGATGCACACAGGTCACAAGCGCTCATTGTACTGGGGGGGGGGGGGGGGCTTAGATTATGCACCAGGTGCAACTCTGACATTGATGGCAGCTGCAGATTTAACTAAGAGCATTGCTTTCTTTACAATATGACATCATGAAAGCACTGTGTATGTGTGAGGCTGTTGGGGTGTGTGTCTGCTTTTGTGTGGGTGTTTCCTGTGTAGGGCTTTTTTTTGTGTTGTAGTGCGTTCTCATTTATCACCATGTTTTGTGTCTAAATGTAAGCTTTGTAATTAATGTAAGACATTGCATTTTTGTTTGCTCCCCCATCAATTCTGTATTACATCATGCTTCCTCTCCTATCTCACATTTGGCCTCACACTTCTGCCTTTATCCCCTCCTTTCTCCTCCTGCTCCTTCCTCTCACACGTCTCTCCTCTGACCTCCCCGTTCCGTTGGTACTTGTTCCTCCCATCTTCTCCCTCTTTGTTTCTTGTCGCCCTGTCCTGTCTCCTCAGATCTGTATAAGAGCCTCCAGTCAGGGTCTCAGGTTGCTCTGCCTCCTCACTTGCAGCTCGCTTTCTCAGGTAAAATCTGACCCTCGCTCCCTCCACCTCAAAAGCCTGCTCCTTTGCTCTTCTGCTTTTCCTTTCAAGTGTCTGATGTTCTCTGTCTCAGGTTGTCCCCCCCTCCTCCTCTTTTTATTTATTTATTTTCTGTCCGGTCCTGTTCTCATCTGTTGGTGGCAGCATGCCTTACTTTAAAAAAAAACAATTTTTTTCCCCCTTCCCTCTTTGTAATGTTTTTGTTGAGATTTCAAACACTGTGCTGTTCCCGTCTAGATGTCAGTCAAAGCCAGGGAGGTGATGCTAAGAGGAAGACTCTATGATCCAGCGGACCCAGCTGATG
This sequence comes from Maylandia zebra, assembly GCF_041146795.1. Classification (NCBI taxonomy): domain Eukaryota; kingdom Metazoa; phylum Chordata; class Actinopteri; order Cichliformes; family Cichlidae; genus Maylandia; species Maylandia zebra. The sequence goes on from NC_135170.1 coordinate 10,403,845, forward strand.
CAGTCCAATTAAACGAGGAAACGTTGGGACAGCCGGGACGCACAGACCGCACATAACAGGGGTCTGAATTACAGACTTTTGCTTTTAAGATCAGCTCAACTATCCACAACTACCAGTTAAAAATAACCTTTTTAAAACAATGACAACTTTTAAATCTTTGAGCTGTTAAATAAAATGGCAAATGCAGTTTGCCAATGTTTACACAATAGACCTATATCACTGTGGACAGGGAGGAATGAATGAATGGGATTTATAGTTGATTGAGGTGTGTGTGTGTGCGCTTGCTGGGACTGTGTGCCTTTTGTATGGCTCCCTTTCTGATGCATGGTCAGTGTGTCTACTTGGTGCTGTTTTTATCATAATGTAATTATCACTGATACCTGTAAGAAATGTAAACAAATTGTTGAATTTGAGCTTTTTTTTTTTTTTTAAGAGAGAGCTGTACATGTTTTAATTGTACTTGAATTCCTGGATAAATTTGTTCCTGTATAGAACTCAAACTGACTTTTAATTAAAATCTTTCTCTTCAAATGAATCATTCAAGCTGCATTATGAAAGTCAAATGAAGCTGAAGCTTCTATATCATGTTGACCCCTGGACCATAGACTGTATATAAAAGCTGGACATAAAACAGCATTTTTGGCCATTACTATCTTGGTGTTCAGCTGTGACAAATGAGAGGTGGATCTGACTGGAAGCTGAAGACAATGCAGACTTGTGCAGAGTCAGCGTACCTACTTTATCCACTGCTCTGGCTTTAATGGGGACCATCCTTTGTGAAATAAACATGTTTTATGCTGTATGACTGAAGTAGAGAGTGAGCCCATACACTATTCGAAGTGTTTGCAGACATCATTAGAATTGATTTTGTTTTCCCAGATCTAACTCTCTGTTAGCATCATTAGCTATTTTTATTGCCTCCAATAGAATGATTAATGTGGCGTCTCTCCCAGGTTTAATGTCCAGACATCCACAGATTAGGTTTGAATGTGAGATGGCTAGGAAACAAATTATATACTGTGCAGTGACTGGAGTTATCTTAAAAATAAAATAAAACACATCTGTAATTTTGGGCATAAAGAAAAAAGTAAATAGTGATGTCTGGAAGGGTTAGGGAAATTGGTCCAATTGAGATACAATTAGTAGAGAGAACATGTTGGATGAAAGTACATATTGTGGCAAAGACAAAGGTCATTTAGCAAAAAGATGATACCAAAAACAAACTTCAGTCAAAACAATGCCTGAGATAACCCCACCCAATTGAAATTACAAGGCTAGCCATTCGTATATTGCTACACAATTTGGATTATCTAATAAAAGAATAGAATTTTAAAAAAAGGCCTGATCTTAAGCCTTGTGTTCTGCAGTCTTACTCAGCACAGGAGTGTCTGGAACACAGGACTTTTATCAAACTCTGTTTAAACACTTGCTACATGATTATGGCTAATAATATGGCAAAATACTACAACATGGTAAAAAGGCAAGAGCCCAGAAACTGTGTCCCTGGATCCTTAACAAGCAAATACAATCAGACCTGATTTTGTAAGCAGAGTCAAGAAAGAATGCAGGCTTAAAACATTTCAACATTGCCTTCTCTTTTCAGACCTGCAAACAACAGCCATCTTTTACATACAGTCTCTGCTCCTCAGATGCCTTTACAGTGGTATTTATGAGAATGTCGAAACACAACATGACACAATTATAGGCAGTGTAGATTTAATTGAACCCTTGATTTAGCTATTAAATCAACTTAGTCCTTAATGAAACCCCAAATAAACCAGACATGAAAAATGTAAAAGGTCCTCAATAATAAATGTTCAAGTGTCTGAAATATTTTTTGACATCAACTCAAATGAACAGAGTCCAACAAGTAACAAGCAAGACAAAAACAATTAAAAAAAAAACAAAAAAAGGGGGTGGGTAAATCTAAGCAGTTTGTGAATGATGTAAAAATGAAGGGCAACTCGAACTGATAGTACAGGAGGCGAGGATTGGCAGGCCCTCGTTGAGGTTGTCCCAGGTAGTTGCCCCCCACCAGCAAAGCACTTCATTTCCACCTCCTGGAGCCTACTTGACCAGAGGCCTGGTTTTGTCGTCGTCGCCACACTGGTGGGCTTTGTACTTTTTCACCTCAGCCATGTACTTAGACCAAGCATCGCTCTTGCCTGGCTCAGCCTGCAGGGGAGGAGGCAGAGGTTATCACCTGTGGGAACAACACAATCAATATTGCCACCTTCCATCCCACTTACTTCTGTGTCTTGTTTCTGCTTCTTCGCAACAATGCCGGTCTTTAGGAACACACCGCCTCGGCGCTTCCCCACCTGGGTTAGGGGATAGAAGACTGAAACCGTTATACGAGCTCTTGCACGTGGACTGCCAATGAAGGAGACTACACCAGAGCAGAAGGTCTACACTTGTCTCGCGCCACCAGCGAAACCATCAGTGAGGATCATCCCTACACTTTACTAAGCTATTGTTTGTTTTACACCATCACTGTGGGTGATTTTACTGAAATATCTCAGGGATAATACAATCACCGGCATATGTATGAAACACTCATAAAAATGACATGTCAGCCATCAGAGTACTAACTATGGTGCCAGTAAGCCTGCTGTATCAGTGCATAGTGCTTCACTTTGGCTGTGAGTGGAACTACTGCTCTCTCATCTTACAACTGCTAAACCCCTTACAAAGCTCGTCACGGGTGGGGCCTTCTTTTCCACTGGTGTCTGTCCTTGCTCGGTGGCTCTGGCATCTCCACCTGTTTGCTGCATCTCCTTTTTCCTCCTCTCATCTTCCATCTTCTTCTTGAACAGCTCCATGAAGCTGCCGTCGTTAGCGAACACGTTGCCCCCAGGCATCAGGGGTTTGCTCGATGGCTGTGCGGGGCTGCTCGAGGGGGACGCGGGGCTCCCGCAGCTGGACTCCTCGCTGCTGCCGCCACCGCCGCCGCTCGTTTGAGGTTTGTCGTGTGCGCGTTTTGGATCCATAGTTCCTGGGCAAGCAGACACAGTCTGTTGTGTGTTAGCTGTGTAACACGTATGGCTTTGTTGTGTGGTTGGCCTTAGCGGAGAGCACTGCCAGCACGCCTCAACCGCAGTGCAATACGAAAACCTAAAGTCTATTTAAAAATAGATCAGCTGCACAGTCCAGTGTGGGGATATGGTCTTTGAAAAATAAGGCGAAGTGTAAAAAAAAAAAAAGCCAAAAGGCTTTAAAAATGTCAGCCCTCCCTCTAGCACACAATCCCCGGGCCCCGACAAAAACAAAAGCAGGCGCTGGTTTAGCTGCTAACGCGGCTAACAGCTAATGCCCGGTTCGGTAAGACCACTGCAGACGAACAAACTCAACTACAGCCTCCCAGTTCATGTGCGGAACCTATTAAGGTATAAGCATACCGCTGCGGCTCACCTAAAGGTTCAAACACCTGCGACAAAGACAAGAAGGGTCAAAATTTGTTCTCGCAGTTATCGCCAACTTTCACAAACCGTCACCTTTGCTCCGCCATGTTTCATTTTCTCTGGTGACATCACGTGGCAGCTGTGTAGCGCCTCCTGCTGTGCCGGAAGTGAAATTGATACTAAAATCACATAACAGACGGTTGTTGGCTGGAAACTGCTGGCTCTCAGGTCTGCTTCTGTTGACACGGTACAATTTAATACACCCAGTTTACACAGCCGAACATGAACTCTGTCCTTCACTCTGACAGTGACGTAAACTATACTCTGTGCTATATCGCTTAAAATAAAACCTCACTGTATTCATTGTTTTTAGATATTGATTAGGATTGTCAGGAGCACTGTCATTAATCCATTCAATTTACACTTGTATTAAAAGGTCAAGCTGATCAGTTCACATTATGCAAGCTTATTTCATACTTCAGTCCTGTGCAAAAGTCTTGAGCCACACCTTATTTGTTTTTGTGTTGATTCCAAGAAGGAAACGGGGGCCTGCGCAGGGTGAACTCTTCCTATGGTAGCTGGGATAGGCTCCAGCACTCCCCTGCCGCAACCCTGATAAGGATAAGTGGAAGAAAATGGATGGAGGGTGGAAGCTGGACATGTGGTGGACAAAAGACAACGTGGCAGGCTTTAACCAATAAATAAACAACCATAAAATAGTGGAAACCCAACACAGGATCTGAGTTCACTGAAGCCTCATGAAAAATGGGTCTCAGTGGGTGGCTATCTTACCTTAGAGTTGAGGGTGTGTTAAAGAATAAAGGTGGTCATACAAACTGACTTCAAGTTTGTTTGAATTGTAGAAACTGTTTTTAATCCTTAATGTTTAATCTGCTGCATCTCCCATTTTCCCAGAAAAATATAAAGAAATCAGGAGTGGTTCATGGTTGTTACATAGTACAGACTTAACAAATCTTAGGTGAATCTTACAGCCCCCCCAAACATGCCATTCTATTACATTGTGCTGTTGTTCATCATGTTTGAATGTGCCACCTCTCTTTAATCCGTTGAGATGTGCTTGTGGAAAAGTGGTGCGACGGATAAACAATGCCTTCACCGTTTTGACAGTTGCACAAAGGATGTGAGAAGTTTGACTAATCGGTTTGGCCTTTAGGACTGTGACGGAATGAAAGTCTACCCACAACAAGGGCCCACTTTGATAAAACCTGGGTTGGCGTGCTTTCTCAGACCTCTCTGGGTGAGTCTAAATCGGAAGGGACTGAAAGTGAGTCTTTGAATGCACTGAAAAGAAGAACACAAAATGCCATCTTTAACTTAAGATCCCATTTATTTGTAGTGCAAAAAGTAGAACAGAGAGGACTACAAATAATTTAACCCTGTGCCAAGTACATTATGCTATAATCTAGTAGACCATTTCATGATGCAACCTTTCACACCATGCATATGTGGACCAATAATTTTACGCCATAAAAACCAACTTAAAAAAAAAAAAAAAAAAATCAGTAGAACAAAAAAGTAAAAAGTGTTTACACAACAGCAGGACTCTGGTCTTTGTAGATCATAGCACAAACTGTTAGAGGCAAGTACAAGTCACAGGACAGCAGCTCTGACATGGGACGCACAAAAACAACTTGATCAACGGTTGTAAAGAAAGGCAGACGTAGAGTCTGATAAATGTGCCTCAGGCTTTTTAATCTGCTGTCGATTTCCTGTCACAGGAAAAATTCCAGCGCATTGAAGAACACGTTTCCTTCCAGCTCAGCTCAGCCGTGAACAACACCTAGCAGCGGCAAACAGCACATCAGCTGACTCAGTTTTATATATTTTTTAGTGTTTTTATGATTAGAGACTCTCGCATAGTGTTATCCAGTTTTTGTGTTTAAAGTGGAGAGTGCAGTTGGGTCCGACCCACAATCAGACCCCCTGATGGGAGAGGTCTTATGGATAGGAATAAAAAAAATAAAAAAATAATATTTAGAGGCAACAGCGAAAAGAAAAATACACAAAAGTCATATCACCAGACTTGAGCACGTACCTGCAGTGTGACAGAAACAGTGTTGGCGCTGCAAACATGTCAGTGTTCAGTCTCATCTATAAAGGGCTAGCATGGGAGACTTTTGCGAGGCACTGAACAAACCCACCCTTCTAGAGAGAAAGTGCTTTGGTGTACACTGTGAAAATATTTACAAAAGACATGTTTCAGATTTAAGGCTGAGAAGGGGAAAAAAAAAAAAAAAAAAGCATTTAAAGAGAATACAGAAGAAATCAAGACTAAAGCTGTTACACACCCGCTTGATTTTTACATTTTTTCCCAAAGGTACTTCAAACTTAGACTAAAAATAAAAACGCTACAAGAAAAAAAAAAAAAAAAAAAAAAAAAAAAACCTCAGCAAACACATAAAACCCAAAATGTAGTGAACGTGACGATCTGCTGTAGTGGAGGTATGAGGACAGCTTGTGCAGCTTTTGTTCTGTAGCACTTGTAGTAGTCAAACTTCTCTGTCATCTATCACATTTAAACTGGCACCTGACAAAACTTGTTCCAGTTCTGTTTCACTGTTTAACATAAAAAAATAAATAAAAAAGGATTTTAAATAGATGTTCAAGGAAAAAAAAAAAGTCCAAGAAGCTACAGGGGAAATAAAAGTCACCTTAAAAGGTGAGGTCGCCTCTTCTTAAGGCCTATAACTCCTACTTTTTAATCAGAGCAGAGAGCTTCTGCTCTGGAGCCCAACGGAGAAAAGAAATCTTCTCATATCAGTAAGAGCCAGCAGGGGGCAGCAGCAGCGTGACAAAACTGAGGCACAGTGATCCCAGTGAAGGCATAAAAAAGGCAAAAGACACTCAGAGATCACATGGATCACCTTGTGTGCACTTTGCTTTTCATTTGAGGGTAACTGTCACGCCTCCGTGTCTCATCTCGGGTGGTGTCGTGTCAGGCCTCTCCTTGCGTTGGTGAGTTGTCTCTGCTGGGCGAGGAAGGACATGGCCTGGTTGGAGGAGCCCAGCCGCTCACCAGACACTTTCTGATGCAGCCCCATTCCCTGACAGGTAAAGAGGGCGGAGGAAAGAGAAAGATGAAGGAGTGAGGGATTGGGTGGTGTGGATGTAGTTCCTGTTTGAGCTTTTGTGTATTTACACGCTCGCTCACCATGTTGTACCAGGCACTGATGATGAGTTTCACCTCCTGGTCATGCCTGGCCCTGCTCTTCTCATAATCATGCTGTATAAAAGGAACACCATCATCATGCATTAGTGGGATTTACAGTGCTGATGGAAGCACACTTGTCTCTCAGAGTCAGAGGTTCATACCTCCAGATGCTGGATTCTTCTCTCCTTCTCCATCAGCTGGTTTTTCATGACCTGACTATCAGGAGCCACTGGCTGCTGCTTAGGATCCAGGGTTTTGATCACCTGCACACAAAAGGATATTAATTTAAAGAGCTTAGAACATCATTTTTTCTGATATTTAAAAAGGTCGAAGTCTTTAAAAAAGTGTGAAATAAAAAGTGCAGTACTCCTATAACCACTGACCGTTCTCGCCTTCTCCACGTAGCGTTTGTATCGCTGCTCCATCTGCTTCATGTCCTCGTCCTTCTTCCGCAGGATCTCCTGGAGTTCATCAATCTTCTTAGCCACTAGAAGGAAAAACAAATTTGTGTTTAGGAAAGGAACAAAGCTGAACTTATTCTGAATACCATCTACATGACATTCCTTACTGTTGCTGTCTACTTTGGGCTCCAGGTCATCAATGACCTCTTTTTTCTTTTGCAGGTCTGACTGGGCCTCCTGGAGCTTCTCCCTGGAACAGTACACACATCGACACTTGTGTGAGTTCACTTTTGTTTGCAGCACAGAAGGCAGACAGGCATCAGTAAGCAGCAGAAAAATAATACTCACAGGTGCTCCTCAAGCTTTTTCTTCAATAAGGACGACTTCAAAGAAGAAGAAAAGAAAGAAAGAAACTTAAAATCCATTGTACTTAAAACGGCACATTTAAAAACAAACACAAACACACACACACACACACACACACTAAACTGTGAAAGTCAAGGTGTCAAAGTCAAATCATAGGCCAGTTGGAGAGAGGGCGGGCCGTACTTACGATGGCCTGATTTTGGCAGAGTTGATCGGTGGGGGCAGGCGGAGAGAGACAGACACAGAGGGGCAGGCGTTACCGGTGAATCACCACAGCAAACACGGGTTAAATTCCCACACAACATGTATCAAAGTAGGAGAACAAACAATGCGGTCCTCAAAGGCAGAGTGATTTCAGAACTAATCGTTTCAATATACTCAGTGTGCCATATAAATACCATGCCAGCTAAAACCCTTCAATGACTTGAGCATATACATAATAAATGACTTTGTTGGTTAGAATTTAATCTCGCATCTTATATTTCACTTCTTCAAGGTAAAACTGATGAGAAAAAAAAAGTCAGTTGCACACTGTGTATATGCTGCCAATATTCTGTCAGCTTGATTGTGTTGAGTTATGTAATAGCAGAAGTGGGCAGATGAGAAGCAAACCGGTCTTTCTACTCACGTCCTCGTTCTTGCTGTCCTGCTCCTGGAGTGCTTTCTGGAGCTCCTCGACCTGAGAACGCAGCTCTGAGATCTGCTGCTGGTTCAGCCTTGGAAAGAGGAAAATAAAGGAAACATGGGGTAAGAATGAGAGGAAAGGTTGGGAAGAGAAGGAGGAAAAAAACAAAAAACAAAAGGAGGGAGGTGTGTGGGGGAGGGGGCATGACTAGAGAAGGAAAAGGGTTTATAGAGAGGCAGATGGTAAAAGACGTGAAAGATGCAACACAAACTTATTAAGCTGCTGCTACTGTGGGTGGAAGATGTTTGCAAAGTATCAAGTGGGTCCTTGTACATCTGCTGCAGGCACCGACTGTGCCGCCTGGCCATTCACTGCTCTGCTCTACTGAGCATGCTCACTCCACTCCTCTCCTCCTGGTACTGTTGCTGAGGATGCTTCCCACACCCTGGGCCTGGTGTTGCAATGGACACACACACACACACACACACACACACACACACACACACACACACACACACAAAGTCCACCCACATGTCCACATGCCCACAGGCATGTAAACACAAACACACACACACACACACACACACACACACACTGAGTCGAGGGACAATCTGGCTTTTTGCTTGTCTGTCCTCCAGTCCAGCCCACACAGTTCAGTTGAACACACAGTCCAGAGGGTGAGTTGACATTTAGGCAGATATCACTCCTCCTATCAGCCAAACAACCAGCTTAATGTCCAGGAACGCACAGTATGGTGGCCTAGAAGCAGACTGGTTATTTAACACTGCTGAAAGAAGAGTGTGCGGACACACACACACACCCCTACCTGTTCTGAGTTTCTAGCCCATTCTTGCTGCGTTGAGCCTCCTCCAGCTCAGCCTGAACTTCCACAAGTTTCTGTCGGTAGGTCTCCTCTTGGACGCACAGCATCTTGTTTTCACTTTGGAGACGAACAACTGTCTCCCTGTCAAAGCAGCAATGATAAGAGCGGGGCGACAGGAGGTGAAGGGAAAAAGAGGGGCGGGGATAAAATAAACGGGTTAGAGAATGGCGGCTGCAAATGGAAGCATGAACGAAACTTCTATCCACCAACGCCCAGGCCAAACGCGCCATGTGGCACGCAACGTCCACTTTCTAAAAATAAACTTTTGTGGTTGTGTTAGCAAGAATGTACACATGGCACGAGTGAGTGCGTGAGTGAAAGTTACACCGAGGCATGTTTGTGTAGACTTAAAATAAAACGGCCTTCTTATTATGGTTAAAAAACACCAAACAAAAGAAAACATTGAAATGTGCAAACAGACATACTTGATCTCAGTTGGCATGATCTCTGCAGCCAGGTTTTCAACCGTGTCACCGCTGTCACACAAGCCTCCTGCAGAGAGAAAGACAGTCAGACAAACAAATCATCGCAAAAGTCGAGTAATTCCTGTGTCCCCCCCCAAAACAACAACAACAAACAACCAAACAAAATACCCCAACCCCAAATCAGTTTGATAAAGTGAAACAGCACAAACAAACCCCCCCTTAAAACAAAATAGTTGCACAGAAATCACACTGAAGATCCCAAATTCAATAGAACTGAACTACATTTAAAACGATTAACAGAATAAAATAAGGAGCTCAATAATGAAAAATATGATACGAGGCACTTTGAGGCGACTGTTGTGATAGAGAAATTAAACTGAATTATGGCTGTGGAGCTGAATCAGTCTTTAGAAGGTTCTTTGCTTCCTTTCTAGTAAGCGGTGCAGAGGATGACGACCTCTGAACCAGAACCACTGTTATCTGACTGCATTTGGATGGAGGACTCGCACACACTGTCAGCTGGACACTTGACCACGTTTACTAAAAAGGCCAATTTCAGCCTGAGAAATTTTTTCACTGTAAATGTTTACAATCCCCCCCCCCAAAAAAGTTACACTCTTTAGTATTACCATTACACTCACTGGCCACTTTATTAGGTACACCAGTTTAATTGCTCAGTTACAAAAATATCTAATCAGCCAATCACATGACAGCAACAAAAAGCATCTATGTATGTAGATGTGGACTGAACATCTGAATGGGAAAGAAAAGTGATTTTAGTTTAATTAGGAGTGATCTGTGTAGTCTCTTCATGTGTCTCACTGACCATGTCCACCCCTTTATGACCACAGTGTGACCATCTTCTGATGGTTGCTTACAGCAGGATGACACACCATTCTTAACTCATTCACTGCCATTGACGTCTATAGCCGTCAATGGCAGTGAATGAGTCAATGGGTTTAACTCATTCACTGCCAATGGCTGGCAGTGAATGAGTTAAACACAGAGTTTACTGTACTCAAGTAGTGTCCAGTCACCAGATCTAGAGCACCTTTAGGATTTGGTGGAACGGGAGATTATCATGGATGTGCAGCTGACAAATCTGCAGTAGCTGTGTGATGCTATCATGTCAAATCTCTGAGAAATGTTTCCAACACTTTCCTGAATCTGTGCCACAGAGATTTAAGGCTGTTCTAAAGGAAGAAGAGGGTCCAACTTCCAAGTTTCCTTATGTTTTATTAATTTTTTTCCTCCAACAGTGCGTGACATATTTCTCAGTAAAGCCCATTGTTTTAGGTGTTTTCTAGCCATACCTATGCTTTCAACTCACCTGCTCCACTGAGATACCTCTGCTGGACTTGTGCACACCTGAGCTCATCGTTTGTCTCCCGCAGTGTGTCTCTTTCTGCGATCAGACGCTGGAAAACAAAGGACACCAAAACACCTTAAGTGGCCTTAAGATCCATGTAGCGTCAGGTTTTCTATATCTGGACTTGGATGCGATGCAGTCCAGACAGAGACAGAGCAAATACAAGTATCCACGTCATATTAGCACATTTCCTAATTACACCCACAAGTAAGCGAGAAAATTAATCACTCCTTGACTGCAGAAGCTACTAGAATTGACACAGGATGTGGGAGTCCGCTGAAGAATAGTACAGTATCTACCAGGACACAATTCTCCATGTAGGGAAGTGCTTTCTGTAATGATCACAACAAACGCCAATCTAAACATCATTTGTCATCACTGAAATCAAAACTATTACTAGACCGAGAGGGAAATGAGAGGGCCTCAGTGTACAAAAACACTCTGTAGACCATGTGCACATTTCCCCCCATATAAAAACTGTTTATTTTTAAATTTCTCAAAAATACTCTCCGACTCACTTCCTTCTCCTTCAGCAGTGCGTCGTACTTGTCGTGAAGGTTCTTGTACTCAAACTGCCACTTCTCAGCTTTCATGGCCTCTGCTGAGTGCTTGGTGTGAAGCTCATGAGCCTACAAGTCAGAGAGCATACAGTCAGCCAGAGTGCTCTATTTTAAATAAATAAATAAATAAATGAAAAGGGTTTCCAAACACGTGTACGAGCCAGAATGTGTTTCGCATCTCTTGGATGTCCCAGCACAGGAACAGGCAAAAGCACAGCTTGCCTGTCTCTTGTAGGTGTCCAGCTGACTGCGGACAGCGTTGGCCCTGCGAAGCTCCTCCTCCAGCTCGCACGTGCGCTGCATGTACACAGTGTTGTGCTCTTCCAGGAGGCGCACTTGTCTGCGCAGGTCTCCCAGGTCCTCCAGCTTCCTCTTGTACGTCTCCACCATCGCCTCGAGCTGGTTCACCCGGTCAGACGAGTGCCTGAGGGGGAAGGAAAGCATAGCGTGGGAGGCATCGAGCAACAGCAGAGGAATATGAGTTATACTTAACACAATGCGTCCATGTAGATGTGTACTCTGACGCAAGCCGGTGTCAATGCATGAAAATTTGTATTATCAACACAGATGTCAGAGAGAGCAGAATGGACATCTGTGTGTGGGCAGCATGGGGGTTGCTTCTGTGAGTTCATCTATTATCAGTTTGAACTACTACTTAAAGGAAAAGGCTCGTCATTATCAACATTCTTGATATTAAGAATTTACCAACACTGTATTAGTATGTGTATTGATACTTTTGGACTCAGGATCAAAACTGTTTAAAGTTTTTGCCTCTTCTACAGAGATCAATCTTCAAATATGCCAAGAAACTTCAACTCATCCACTGTTTTTTGCAACTACTACTCAAACAGAAGGAAACACTGAATTTGTTGGACAGAAGCAAATATATTTAAAACAATCTTTGTATAATAAAAGAAGCATTGCACCCTGTAATTCGCATACAATATTTACTAGCAGGACCTTCTGATTGTTGGCAGTTGTTTTATTCACAGTTCCTGAAGTAGTAGCTCAGCAGAAGTTGTTAGCAAATGTTTACAATTACCCGTTTTGACACAAGGAAAACCTTTATATGTAAAACACTTGTAAACTGTGAATGTAATGCATTCAAAAAAGCCTGCAAAGCATGAACACAAACACTTAGTGTCCATGTGACCAAACGCCCACAAAGCGCAACTTTCTGCAGTTTCTTTCACTACAAACTTGTGAGCTTGCAAAAAGGCCTACACCACTCCTTACATAATAACCACTGTTTAACTGGCTTGTTTACATTTTCATGATCAACTGAACTCGATCTGTTCGAGCTGCTCTCACCTGAGGATGTCCATCTCGTCTTTGAGGGCCTGGGCCTCCTGCGCCAGGCTGGTCAGGTCTTCGTTCCGTAGCTGCAGCTCAGCCACCTCGCGCTCCAGTATCTCTGCCCGCACACGCATGTCGTCTCTGCCGTTCTCCAGTCTGAGATATACAGTGGTTAATATGACTGGATATGCACTTTGAAAGACACTCAAAGGAACAGCTGACTCAACGGCATCTGATTTGCATGTCTTTATAAAGTTGACTCATATGTTATGAACGAGGGCTGAAATTTTATACTACCACTACTACTACTACTACTACATCTTTTTAAAGAGTTAATGACTGAGACACTCATTATAAACCCCGGGTTGTTTTCCTAAGTACTTAAGTACCACTTGTACCTGTAGTTTTCCTCCTGAAGCTGCTCCATCTGACTCTGCAGCAGCAGCAGCTTCTTGCCAGTGATGGCAGTGGTGGAGGCGTCCAGAGATTCGCATAGGCTGAGCTTCTCTTTCAGGGAGCGCGTCTCTGCCTGCAGGGACGTCTTCTCCTCCAGAGCCACTGACAGCTGTCGGAGGGGGGTGGGAGAGAGAAACGGAGCACAAACATTGCAAAAAGAGGTGTAAAGATTGAGTGTGCAGTGGACTGCTGAGAGAGAAGAGACGGAAGGTGAGCTACAGCTTTAAAAAGGGGTGAAAAACAGGACAAGGAGACACAATAGAGGAAAGGTCGAGATTGAAGCATAACAAAAAGCAGCAAAAAAAACCAGCCTATATACAAAAAAGCCACAGTGCAAGGACACAACAGATTCATGAAGGAAAACAAGATAAACAGCGATAACTCACCACTTTCAGTGCAAAGAGGACCTTAAACACATGCTTTGCTGTAATATCACAAGCTCTTTTGTAAAATGTGTGTTAGTCAGCTGGTGTGCAATGATCTCAAGCAGATGGAACATTCTCAGTAGTGCAGTTGTTAGCTTTACCCCCAGGGTTCAAAGCAGATCCTCATGATATGAGCAGACGAGTATGCAGAGCTCATTGAGGACCGTAAGTAATACATGTGTAACATTAATAGTCAGCAGGAGAACAGATCTACATCGATGACGGTGGTTGGTTTGAGGAAAGGGCCGGCTGTGGTTTAGAGCTGCATTACTTTTAAATGTTTGTGTCAGACTGAACGGCGCTCATAGTTAAACAAGCTTGCATTCCAATATTAAGAGAGGGGAGCGCATACTTACCTGCAGGATATCTTTCCAGTCTGAATACAGCAAAACCCTACACTGAACTTTAAGGACAGATTGCATGCTTTAGCACCAAACCAGTAACAGTAAATAGCTTTCAAAACAACACAAATGACTAATCCCTAATGCGTGGGCCGAGTAAGTAAACAAACAGGTGGGCTGGGAGCAGTACAAATTATAGTTGGCTACTGCTCCATCCAAAGGCAACGTGTCAGTTTTATCTTGATGTTATGCAACTATCGACTGGGATCCTCTTTTTCAAAAAAAAGAAAAAAGTCTGAATTAGTCCGCTCACATTCAGTGGTGCAAAAACAAGTCAAGGGAACACAAACAAAGCCTTTGGCTGGCTAATCAATAAAAGGCCAGAGCACAAATAAATTGCAGGCACAGACACACGCAACATGCTTCTCTAAAAAAATAAAAAATAAAAAAATACAGCAAAACTAAACCTCTGAGAGTCTGTAAATCTGGTAGGCAGAGATGAAATGGCATTATTTTTTCAAATTTCAAGTCAACAGCTCAAAGATTGATAAAACAAACCCGAGACTCATCTTAAAGTTATAATCCTCAAGATTTCCATGCAATCAAACCATTTCTCCCCAGCAACAGCTATTCTGCTATCCACTCTTTATATTCTTACACACTGAGCTCAAAATCTTCTTTACAAGTGAGAACTGAGGGGTGTCCTATGAGGCAAGTCAAAAAAGCCCGGCTTTCTGTTAAAGCCTAAACCTAAAACCCCAGAAAGCGACGATCAACTTTCTTTGTTAAGTCAGACTTTCTCTTGTCTGACATGAAATGTTATACTACTTCTACTACTACAATTAAACACATTAATGTTAATATTACAAACTCGATATCATCACAAGCATGCAACGTAGTAAATATATCATCTTGAAGTAAATTCATATTTACTGAATTCATTCTATAGCTGCGTTCCGCTGTTTATTTCTAACGTGAGAGCTGCACACAACTCTGAAACTGTAAACCTTATACATTTAAACAGTAAAGGTTTGGACACCACTGTGTTAGGGTTTATAGATGCAATTTGTCAACCTGTAACATACCATTTTCTATCCCACTTAAAGCATGCTGGAATAAGTAAAAATGTGGCGCTTTCAACTAGGAACATAATGTGCTCTGGACCAGGTTGTATGTTTAACATAAGTTACCAGAGTATTGTAGCCAGGGAAAAGGGAGCCACTTTCCAGACATTGAAAACGCTGATTTTAACCTGAATAATCCAATAATCTTGCTTTATAGTACACCCCTCCGGCCAAGGTGGGAACCATCCAAACTTGGTACACCCATCAAATTTAACCAATAAATGTAGGCCATGTATAGGTGGACTGCAACATTAGTGTTGTATGGTTTTTGTCTCAGTGTTTTTATAGCGTACTTCTGTACTCAATCATGCTTATTGCTCCATCTCCTGTTAAACGAGTTCAAACTAAACAAAAGTGGAATTTATACTCAAGTACTCACAGGAAAAAGACGTGAAGGACCAAAATGATAGATTTAAAGCACTTTTAGCAGGGTTGCACAGAAACTTGCCAGCACTGCTGACATACTGCTGTAACTCTACTGTGTCTTGTGTGAAAAGCACTGGCCTTAATCAGATGATGCTTGTGCAACAAAACCATTTGTTGAACCAATGTGTGCTCAAAGAGTGTCTCTTCAGTTTCCACCGACTTGATTGCCAAATTGACCTGAAGTGAAATCTTAGGATTATATCTTTAAAGTCTCAGCAAATGTTTGCCAAGTATGATCAAAACCGTGTTTAGTAAACCAACCTGATGTTCAAGGTGTCGACAGCGCTGGCTCAGGTCCTCCTTCTCGTCTGCCTCCTCACTCAGAAAATAATACTTTCTGGACTGCGAATAAAAGACGTGCAGACAGAGGATATTTGACACTGATCAAAGCAGTGGGGAGTAAACACAAACACAGGATGTAGCAAATCTAAGTAAAAAACAAGTAGGGGAATGAATATGTTGTGGGTTTTTACCTGATAGTCAAAATCCCCGTAGGTCTCTGGGCTTCCCGGTTCAGATGACGGCTCCTTCGATAAGAGCTAAAACAAAACAGGAAAGTGAGTCAATGAATGCAACCACAGGGAAAATAAAATAACAGTCTTTTGCCAAAGGCAGATTTATCTGGTTCTCTGAATAACCTTGTTTGGTAAAAACCTTGGAAGATGATCCAGGTTTTTACAGTCCCTTTGGTGGTGATAACAGTAAACGCATCTTTGTAAATAGCATAGAGTAGGGGTCTGTGGGATGCTCTTTAGTCTTATGTTTATCCAGACTTCTTTGATTTTGAATTAACCGTGACTAAGAATTGGATTAATGCAAATCAGGGTAAACCAAGAGGAAAGAAAAAGAGGCTCACTCACTTCCTGAATGGCAGTCATCACAACATGCTGGACAGATTCCTCGAGTGTCATTATCTGCTGGATTTGCTCTGCGTTTAGAAGACAACAAAGGCCAGTGAAGTCTCAGCCAAATACAGATTAACACACACACACACACACACACACACACACACACACACGCTCCCATGAAAGTCAAACCACTGCTGTAAAAATCGACTCAGCTTTACAGTCAATTTTCTGTGAAACTGACCTGACCATTTTTTGTCTCATGAGCTGTTATCAGTAACGGGAAAACAGCTTGTCAACAAATTGATCAGACCATAACTGAGAGAAAAACAACTGTTCCAACTTTTTCTGTTTCAAGCCACCAACATTTACCTCTCCAAAGAAGAAAGAGCACCGCATACACCTTATTTTTTTTTGAGAATGCCAACATGTCTCCATCATTATCACCAATTTAATAAATGTGTATTTCTGTACGCAAGATGCAAAATGTCCAACACTGCTTATTTCACAGGAAGGAAGTAAAAAGAGTGCACATCTGGATGGGTCGATCTTTCTGCCATTTGTGAAATGAGGAACAAAAAAATATTCATTTTCAAAGGAAAGCTTTATAACTAATGAACCACCTTAAGCCAACAATCTAGTATACCAGGGGTTGGGAACTCCAGGCCTCGAGGGTCTAGCAGGTTTTAGATCTCACCCTGAGTCAAATGAGTAGTTCATTACCAGGCCTCTGGAGAACTTTAAGACACGATGAGGAGGTTATTTAGCCATTTAAACAAGCTGTTTTGGATCAAGGACAGATCTAGAATTTGCCCTTGAGGCCTGGAGTTCCCCCACCCCTGCAGTATATGCATGTATGATTAAATGAGTCTTCTTATGTTAGTACTCTATGCAGCAGTCTATGCCAAACACTTAATACACTCCATCCTGCAGTAGCTTGAATAGCCTTTAACATCAATAATTTGAAGCAATTAGTTCTGGTATGACTTTATCACTCTCTCATCACTGTGGATGAATTTTGTCCTACTCTTCTTTACAGTGTTGCTTCATTTCATTTCATTGAGCATTTCATTTATGCACAGCTCTTAAGGTCCTGCCACAGAATTTCAATCAGGTTGAACTCTGGACTTTGGATCATTGCAGCACCTTGATTTTTTTTGTTGTTGTTGCCTTTTCAGTCATTCTGTTGTAGATTGTCTGGGACCAGAGTCCTGTTGCATGACCTAATTTCAGCTAAGCTTTAGCTGTCAAAAGCTTCACATTTGACTCTAGAATATTTTGGTATACAGAGGAGTTCATGGTCAGCTCAATGACTGAGTTAACCACGTCTTGTGGCTGTAAAACACGTCCAAACATTTACCCCTCCACCACCGTGCTATCAGCTGGTGTGAGGCGGTTGTTGCTATTCGCCACATGTGGTGTTGTGCATTATAGCCAAACATTTCCACTTTGGTCTCATCTGTCCAAAGGACATCGTTAAGGCTTTTTCAGATGCAGCTTTGGAAACCTGAGCTGTGTTGCCATGTTCCTTTTAGATGAAGGAGGCTCTCTGCTGCAACCCTTGCAAACAAGCCATACTCCTTTAGTCTTTTTCTAATTGCGCTGTCTTGAACATCAACATTTAACATGTTGACTGAGTTCTGTAGTGTCTGAGATGTAGATCTTCGGTTATTTGCCGTTTCTCTGAGTGCTGAACGGTCTGTCCTTGGGGTGAATTTGATAGGATGTTCACACTGGAAAGACTGTGGTATTGTGTTAACACACATCCAAATGCTGCAGACCAGAAAACTTTCAGGAGGTGCTCACACTTGCACACTCTGTGCCAATTACTGGCATAGTTGTGCAGCAATTAATTTCCACATTTGAAAAATTTGTTTCCCCCTCCCTTCTTCTAGATCTCATAGCAGTTTAGTCACTGCCTTTCCCAGCTATTGAAAAGCAAACCCACAAGTGTGAGACATCTTCTTTACTTCTACAACTCAGCAGAATAAAATGTATTTACTATAATAACAAGAATGCTGATTCTAGCACCTTTTAATCTTGTGCTTCAACACAGTTGCCATATATAGCAGTTAACCAGCAGCCACGTCTCCTAATGTTGCTCCTAATCCCCTAATGAATGTTTATGTTGGCAAGAGGTCAGTCCATTTTTTTTTTTTTAAACATTTGCAAAAATTTATGAAAAAAAAATCCAGAAAGTGTCTATTCAAGGATGGAGGAGGAAAACAAGGCCATCTGGCCACCATGATAGTATGTCATGTCATATTATGCTTTGCAAGCAGTTGGGTATAAAGTGAGTGGCCAGCTGCTAAATACAGCTGTTGTCTAAATAAAGTTGCCGTCCGTGTGAGCATTTCTAAATGACTTGAGATCACTGAATTGCGTTTTTGTGTTTTCATGCTGACAAATATCTTCTCAGCAGTGATTATGAGGCATTTATTCCTAAATGAAAGCAGAAGAAATGTACTTGTGTACAGGCCTACCTTGTTTCTTCTCGCAGCTGACTGCACAACCCAACACGAGCTGTACCAGCTTTCCCAGTTCTGTGACATCTCCCATCTCTCCTATCAGGTTCACGTCTGGCATATGCTCATCAGACACCTGGTGACCGAGCACCTGTTCACGAAACAGAAAAGTGAGCTGGTAGGCTCGAGTCAAGCAGCACATGAAAAATGAAGGCCAAATCAGCAAAAGTTTCTTACATCGTGATAATATTCCATCATGCTTTTCAGAATCTTTTTCAAATTGCTGACCTGAAAGAATGAAACGGGGTTACAATCGTAACACTTTCATTAATCAAGCAGAAGAATTTAAAAAAAGATCTTTGATTTTAGTCATTCTAGATAACTACAGGGTGTTCTGTCATATCATGCTGTTTCACAAATTACCTTGAGGCGCCAGTTGGCCCCGCTCTCCTCCTTGATCCTGCCTAGCCATGTCTCATTAAACCAAGAAGGGTCTCTGTTAATGAGAGCACAAGAGAATTGTAACGACGACATCTCTGGATACTGAGATTGATAACAAGACCACAGGGCAGTGAGACCCTGTGTTTCTGTCCCTTCAGGCACAATGACAGAGTAAAACTATTCATTAAAAGCTACACAGCATGGGAAGCAGCTACAGCTAAAATAGGTTGATTAAAAATCTGTTTTCCAAATGTGTATTTTCCAATAATTGGTTGATGTGATTAAGCCTGCACACATCACTTTATTTATTTAAAAAAAAAACAAAATCACACCGATGCCTGAGGTATTCAGAGCCATGTCTGGGTAACATTTACTGTTTAACTGGCTACATTTTGCATAGATAATGGACTTAATGGCAATCCAAAATTATACAGATAAGCAAATTTCAGTGAGTAAGTTCTGAATGAATCTCCAGAAGACAATCGTGCAGTTAGTGGAAACAACACTGGTGACATACTGCTTGTGCTTACATTCTGTGCAGTACATGTGCAATGGCCACTCCGCTTGTCAGGTCGTGCTTGCTGTTGCACGATGGCACCTGAAATGTCTGTAACTGAGAGTGAAGACATTAAAGAGCTGGTCATTAAAGAAAGAAACCTTTCAATGTTTTGACATTTAATGTACAGCAACATTACATTAAACTAAACCAGGGTGAAAACATTACTATATTAAATAAATGAATCTAATATCCCCATTCTAAACAGCACTGTGCAAAAATCTTGAATCATTAGGAAAATGGGTGCAGTGATTTATTGAAACGTCGACAAACATAAATGTAAATTGGGGAAAACGTGATTTATACAATTCTAACAAACTTGAAAATACATATTTGGTATTTGCCATTTGTGGAATCATCTTGAACAGAACAATGCTTTAATGTTTGGTGACTGGACTCTAGGGAAGCCAATCCATGACTGATGGTGTTGTCTTGTGTGTTTTTCTATTTGGGTATGCTTTCATTGCATTGCCAGGGTGTTTGAGATCACTGTCATACTGATAAATAGAATGATTACCAATTAGATGGTTCCCAGATGGTATTACACTTTTCTGCATTCATAGTTCCATCAATTTTGAAAAGATCCCAAAAATATTGACTGAAAGCCAACACCATACCATACAGAGCCTTCCTTGTGTTTTACAGATGGCTGTAGAGTCTCACTGTTGTACTCTCTCCTGATCTCCTCTGTAGAGCAGCCTAAATCTGAACAAAATTTTGTTCAGATTTAGGCTGAATTTTTACAGTATTTAAAAAAAAAAAAGCAGTAAAAAGAATGAATTTTTACTGCTTTCTAACTCACTCCACCAGATCTGTTACCACCCATTTTAAGTTCAGTTCCACTTTGGCATAGCTCAGCCTTCTGTCCTTGCCTTCTTCCCTTAAGAATGGCTTCTTGATCTCCACATTTCCACTGAGACTATTTCTGATCAGTAATCAGTAGATGGGTCAATTTGATGCATCTAATTTTTTCTATTGTTTAAGGCCACGATTTTATATTCTGCTCCTCTGCTGTATATAGTCTTCTTTGATCCTTGATACATCTTTTGTCCGCGACCTGTTCAGTTTCCTTACATTTTTAAGGACACACTGCACACCATGCTGAGATGTGAAGTTTTCAGCCAACAGCTCTTAGTGAATCACCTTCTTTATATAAATACCATTTTATGCCTGTCAACCTGTGTTATCACTGGGAATAGGAACAAGTTATATTGCTGCTAGTAAAGCCTAAAGATACAATTTAAAACTGGTTCTCTATTTTGTCTGTGTAGACAACACTAGCTCATCCGTTGAGTTGGGTGTCTTTTTATGCTTGAATAATTCATAGGTCAGTGTTGAGTGGCTTAAAAACACAAAAACATTTCTTTGAGAATGGTCAGATACGAGGACTGGACTGGACAATGAGTAAAAAAGTAGCCGATGTTAAAAGAAACTTTGAAAGACCTTCAGAAAGTCTAAAGAATAATTGCTCAAGATCATTTTTAAAAACTTTCCAATTTAAAGAAAGAAGGGGGATTTATGTATTTGGGGATTTTGTGTAAAGCTGCTCAAGCTTTCTAAACATAACTTAAATTAAAAAAAATAAAAATACTAAGCAGCAATGGGGGATTACAGCCCTGCTTAGTATGCTATTATTAGTTGGTGTCTTAGTTCAGTCCAAGTCTTCACACCTCTTTGTAGAAAGGAGCCAAACAGGTGGATTTGCTCTGAGCTTTGAAAATAACGTGGCTGTGTTGGATAGCCTAACATTACTCCTTAGGCCTCTCAGCTTACACTAAGCTATTTGGGTTTGTTTTTCTGGCAGTTAATTTGCTGACAATGCAGTCAGTTTGCTAACATGGATAAGAGATAAAGCAGACCACCAGGAGCAAACCTCCAATGTGTTCACAAAGCCAATTAGCTCGGCTGGCTAGTGACAGTTAGCTTACAACTTAAAACACCAAGCGTTTAATTGACCAAGTCAGTAAAGATGCCCCTTATCGATTACGTGAGCCCACAACTTCCAAAAGTAAAGCCGTAATTCTCCACATTTGCTAACACCTGCTGACACCTCTTAGCCGGCGGTTAGCCTTGCTCGAAATGTTGCTACTGTCAAACTTACCCAGGTTAACAGTGAATCACACAGCTTCGCCTTATCCAGACTCATTGTGCTGTCCTCTGTGAAACCCGCAGGAGCTTACAGAGAACTGGGGGGATTTTGTTCTCGAGGCTTGTTTTGGCCCGAAGTTTCTTACTCAGTGCTGACACTTTCCACGTCAGACACTGTCCAGCCGTGGCCTCCTCCTGCTGCTCCTGACAACCTTCGCGTTTCGGCTCCTGTGGGCCTCGCGAGCTTCCGTATTAGAGCGTTTCCAAGACGATGGATTATATTTTGGGTCAGCTTGTCTAGTCGCAGTCAAAAATAGTAATTATCGCGATAATACGCTGTTTTTCTTTTAATCTGCTATAATGATGTTGCTTAAATGCTGACCATCTCCGAGTGTAATTTATTTACCCTTTATTCAGCCGGGGGATGCTAGTGAGCTGACGAATTAGCTTTTAAAGTAGGGTTCAGGTCAAGGTAGCTAGATAGACATGATACAGAAAATATATTAGAATTTTTTTTAAGTAACTAGTGTACTAGTGATGTTAAGACTCATAATTTCCAACTGTGTCAAAAAATATTTCAGTACCCTCAAACTTACTTAATTTGCAAGAATATACTTATTATGCTCTCCATTTAAATTTTACTTCATTGATTTTTTACACTGTTTTCTGTTTTCTATATAACCACACTCCTATTTTTCTAAATGAGCGCTTTCCCCCTTCTTTCTGATATTAGTGTGTATCTTAACATTTTAAAAATAGAAAGAGATCACCCCTTTACTACTTGGACTGAGATTCACAAGCATTTAAAGGCAAGAATGCATTTTGCATTTTGAGATTTATGCATATTATTTGTATTATTTCATTTACAAGCACCAAAATGTGTTTGTCCTTCTGGAGCTTTTAATTTAAGAAATTCCATCAACCAATTGTTTTCAATTGCTTGCACATGGAAAACTGTGTTGGATCCTATCAAACTGCTATAGAAGGGATCTCAAATTTGCAAATTTAGGGCCATAGATGGCCACAATGTCTTCAGAGCCTTTCCATGACGGCTCTTTATCCTTTGCTTGGCACTCACATGCTAGCACGACTGTAATTTCAGGCACCACTATTTAACTATATAAATAAATTAGTTGTCCCATATAATCAACATAACCATGTTCTTTTGTCTAATACATAAACCCCAGAGTCTCAGTGCTTTACTCTCAACTAGTTTAACTTGTGATCCAACCAGTGCATCCCAGTTATGGCTACTGCTGTTGGCAAGGAGCTTCTAAAAGCCAAGGCAAAGAGTTTGTTGAGAAGTGAGGATGGGTGGCAGGACTCCATCCAAGGACTGAGACTGATGCAAAAGCACTACATCTCCTACTACTTCTATTGTTGTTAACACATTGGTCTTACATATGAAAGATCCCAATTCAAGAAAAGCTAATATACTCCTAGTGCTGGGCCTGAGCCCAGATAAACGGGAGGGGGAGGGGGCATCCTATGTGCCAAATCAAACATGTGGGTCCATCCACATTGGCAACCACATAAATGTACTACTACTATTATTGTACAAAGAAGCTCCTGGTTAATTTCAGATGTCTAAAGTCAACTTTTACAGGGTCAGACAAGGCCAAGTGTTGTTGACTTTGTCTTAGGATGTAATGCTGAAACTGTAGTACTTGTATCCACTTGTAAACAAGTTTACCTGTAATGGGAAGTTATCTGGTGCACTAATTAGCAATATGTTGGCATATTTTACTAGCAACAGCTTATTTATTCATTGTTAGCTGCTGCATTTCATTAAAAAAATTCCAGCAGTGGCTGTCCAGCGTCTCTGCTGAAAGCCCCGCTGATTTTTTTTTTTTGTACTATTCAGATTACCTCAAAGCACCACTGGATGGCTCTAGTTGACAAATAGCCATAGAGAACAGCTTGTTGCCCAACTGGCAACGCCACAGCCTACAATCCACGCTGCATGACTGCTCTAATACAAAATGTATCCAATAAGACATGCTTTCTAAGTAATGAACACACATATTTTAAAATAGCAGGATAATGGTAGCTCAATTCTTTATATATAGCCTGTTGACTTTTGATCCAGCCTTTGGGAGCGTGTACAGGTATTCCTCTGTTTTTGTTTTGCTAAAGAGTGGGAATGTCATGGTTGTTTCTAGTCGTTCATAAGCAGGTGAAGTCTCCTTCTGGTATCATTACCATGCTGTCACTCACGTACACCCTCTCCTTGGTACTCTGAAATTCACCCAGTCCCTTTCCGTCTCCTTCCTGCATTCTTAGTCATCGTCACAAATCAAACTTAAGTGACCAATCACAGTGAAACTCTGCCACTGCTTCCTGTTTGCTTTGGCAAACCTAGTGAGTTACTGTGTAATAAGTCCACCGTGCTACTTGAACACCTGCGACGAGATGAAATGTCTGTCAAACATCCGGTCCTTCCCATCCAAAACCAGTCTGGTCACAACACCGCCTTACATCTGGCTTTACCATATTTGCTTGACCAGAGTTCCTGTTTTTAAAGATGGGTTTCTGCCCATAGGAATGCACATGTTTACTCATTCCCTTCCCCTGGCTTCTCTTAAAATAACTTAAATCTCAATCATATTAACTCCTGTTATCTCAGTTTTTCATGGTTTTGTTTTGTTTATGTATTTTGTAAAGCATCATGTCACTGGTTTACATCACTGTTTACCTTATTCCCCGGCCGCCCACAGTGATCTGTATCTCCAGTCCCACACACCCTTCAGTTGAGTCCTATAAGAGCACTTGTGTTTTTACTTCAAAGGAAGATGAAGATAGGACAAAAAAGACAGGACCGGGGGTCTCAAGTTGAGCAACCCTGGGCTGGATTAAGACACCTGGGAGGAAGTGCAGTCCATGACTTGAGGGGGGTTCAGTGGAGAAGTTAGTCACCCACCGAAGGCTCGTTCAGGGCTGACTAATGCTTAAGTGGCAGGAGGTGTGGTAGGGGCTCTGGCAAAGCAAGGCTCAAACAGAGGCTGACTATTTTTGGCCAGCTGCTCTTCCTCCATGCTAATTCCTCTTTTCACCCGTTCTCTCTTTCCTTATTCCCCAGATGTGTTTCCTTCCTGAAAGTCAAAAGGCTTTACTTCTCTTCTTTTCCAACCCTCCATTGACGCACTTGCTTCCCTCTGGGGGGAACTGGGAGGGTGGAGGTGGGAGGACCAGCAGCTAAGATTGAGTAATTATTTCTTTTTTTGAAGTTTGTGGTTTTGTTGTTTGGAAAAAAAAATGAGGATAGTTCCTCTTTTAAAAAAAAGAAAAAGAAAAAAAGTCTTAAAGTGCAATGATTAAACAATTTACGACGTTGCTAAGACAGTTATCTCAATTTCTTATGAATTGCAGATCGAAACAACAGTTGTTTCATATTTCCGCTGTCAGTTATTGCTTATTGTTTGATGGTTTGATCTTTTGCCTGTTTCGTTCAGAATGATGTATACGTGTGTGTGTGTGTGTGTGGGGGGGGAGAGTTTGCATGAGAAGGTTATTTTCCAAATTCAACTGACAACATGTCCAACTTAATTTAGCACTGCAAATCAAGCGCCAGTGCTCAAAACACAGAGTGGACAATGTGTGTGGAAAAGTTTATCTTGATATTAAATCGTTAAAATGCAAATGTGAGAAAAAAATATATTAATATTCAGGTTAACAAAATACGCATTTCTAGAGCCCCTAAACCTACTCTGTACAGCAGTTCTTTACAATAGCACATTTATCACCAAATCAGCAGCAGAACATAATTACATTGTGTATAGGAAATTTATTGTTGCATAGCAGCAGAAACAGATGCATGTCTGAGACATTTGTGGGTGTGACCCCCAACAAATCAACACCAGGACCCTGCTAGTAGTAAACAACCCGCTGAGGAGTCTAATCAGCCAATCGACAATCAACAATTAAAAAAACAGGAACAAAAATATACATCATAATGAAATATATGGCACATCTCTGTCATAACAAAAAATATGGTCAAATAGTTTATCACCTGCAAATAATAAGTTGTTACAGTTAAGTCTTAGAACAGAAATCGCTATAGTAGTAAAAATATATTTTTGTCATGTGAAGAAATACTGTTTTGTCTCATAATACAACTATTCCTCAGAGATTTTGGTCCATATTAACACGTGGCATAACATAGCCGGTGCTGAGTTTTGGCTGCATATCCATGATGTGAATCTCCTGTTTCATCAAATCTCAAAGTCGCTCTACTGGATCGAGTTTAATTATCAATTATCTCAAACCAGTTTGAGATAATTGAGATTCATCAGACCAGACAACATTTTTGCAACCTTCCATTGTTCAATTTTACTGCAACTGTGCAAATCATAGTCTCAGTTTCCTTTTTCTTAGCTGACAAGAGTGGCATCAGATGTGGTCTTCTGCTGCTGTAGCCCATGTGTTTCAAGGCTTGATGTATTGTGGTTTTAGAGATGCTTCTGCATGGACTGGTTTTAATGAGGGTTGTTTAAGTTACTGTTGCCTTCCTATCTGGCCACTCTCCTCTGATCTCTGGCACCAATAACGCATTTTCACCCAGAGACCAGTTGCTCAGAGGATATTTTCTCTTTTTCAGACCATTCTCTATAAACCCTGGAGATGATTGTGTGGGAAAATCCCAGCAGATCAGCAGTTATTTTGAAATACTCAGATCAAACCACCTAGAGAACAACAGCCGCGCCATATTCAAAGTCACTTAAATGACATTTCTTTCCCATTCAGATGCTCACTTTGAACTTCAGCAGATTGTTTAGAGGATGCCACGTTGCGTTGCTGGAAAGTGATTGGATGATTACACATTTATGCTAATGAATAGTTGAACAAAGTGGCCCCTCAGCGTATATGCACATCCATAAGGAGTACAAATACCTTTCTATCAACCTTCTGTACCCCCCCCCCCCCCCCCCCCAAACCCCCCCCCCCAAAAAAACAACAACAACAACAACAACCCCAGCAACAGTTCTTTAATTAATCCCCCAGAGTAGTCCTTACAGGCTTAGTGCCGATGACTCATTGACGGTAAACCCCATGTCCAGCTGAAATAATGGACATCTTTCTGATGGTTTTGTTATGTTCAGAAATGCTAAGGAATATCCAAGCCAAAACAATTTTTGACAGTTTTTTGACAGCTGAGATTGAAAAACTCATCATGTAAAATAAACAAAAGGGTGTACTATACTGAGATTGTAATTCAAATATTTGTGGAAAAGCTGCATTTCATTTAATTCACTTACATTCAATTTTACTTGTGTCAAGGTGCTTAAAATGTAAGGAGAAATCCTTATATATTAGGAGAAAACATTAGGGAGAAAACCCCCAAAATCAGATGAATAAGCGCTTGGCAACAATGGGAAGGAAAAACTCCCTTTTAACAGGAAGAAACCTCCGACAGAACCAGGCTCAGGAAGGGGTCAGCCATCTGCTGTGACTAGTCTGGGGTAACTGAAGGGAGGCAGGACAAAAGACACACTGTTGAAGAAAGCCAGAGAGTATTGATAACTAATGATTAATTGCAGAGTGGTGTATAAACACAGAGAGTGAAAAAGGTGAGTGAAGAAGAAAAACTCTGTGCAACATGGGAAACCCCCCAGCAGCCTCGGTCTATTGCATTGCAACCAAGTGAGGGTTCATGGTCACGCCCCAACTACAAGCTTTATCCAAAAGATAAGTTTTAAGCCTAAACTTAAAAGCAGAGAGGATGTCTGTCTCCCAAATTCAAACTGGAAGCTGGTTGTACAGAATTGTGGCCTGAAAGCAGAAGGCTTTATCTCCCATTCTAGTTTTCCTCTTTATTGATGTGATATGCCGCATCTAAGATAATATAGGGTCTGATTATTCAAGACCTTGTACATAAGGAAAAAAATGTAAAATTACAACTGGAAGTGTCACGTGTGTTGTAAATCATAAAGTGAAGGCGATTATAAGGGCCTAACATTTGGGATACACTTCCATGTCATACATTAGCCATTAAGTTACTGATAAATTGTGAACACCCATGCCTACATGAGAACACGTTGTATGTTGTGTGGCGAGACAAAGAAAACTGCTGCACCTTTAAATCGGAGAATGCCAGCAATTTGCGGCTGTGCCCAGGCATTTAGAGCAGGAATGTGTTGGAATGTGTTGGCAGCACTTGATTTCCCCTGCAGCTTTTCCAGGTGCTACATGGAGAGGAAAACAACAAAACCGCGGAACACAGATGGACAGGCCTCGGATATAACAGAGGGTGTGCAGAGTTTGATTAGAAAAGCCCCTCTCTAGACATGAGGTCACCCATATAGGTACGTGCTGCCAGGACATGTAAAACTGGAGGAGAGAGAGAGAGAAGGAAAAAATAGAGATTTATATCCCTCCCTGCTTTATCAGCTGTCTCCTCCCTCGGTCTTTAACCACAGATTTATGTCTTTGGTAAAGGCAGCCACTCAATAATAGACTCGCCTCAGGAGCACGGTAGGGAGTGTAAATTTCAAAACACTTGCATGGGAATAAACTCTGGCTGTTGAACCATTAAAACGTGTCTGCTTTGATAAGCCACTCTTGAAATAACACATTTCTCCAAAATACACAGCTTGTCAGCTCAGCTCTCAGGTGATTGAGTGATTGTTATGCTGGTGCCGCTTAAAAGCAGCTAATTTTCACTCATGTTATGCAACAGCCTCTAAAATGACCTCCACACTTGAATGTTAACGTGACTCATTACAACTGCAGGGACTGCAACCCCACTCTGTTCTTTTCAAGTTTGCCCCACTGTAAATGTCAAGCTCCAAGGAGGAGGCATCAGCCGTGGTGTGGTAGCAGAGACCCTTCACAGTCCTGCACTGTATCTGTAAAACAGGTGTGCTCTGCTTGCTTTTGCTCTGCCTGTGCTATTAATTTTTGATTTGCTCCCTTCTTGTGTTTCTAAAAAGTCCCTCTCTCAGTCTCGCTTTCTGTTTCCAAGCCTCACCCTCTCCCTCACACACACATACACACGCACACACGAACAGGCAGCACATGGCCAGCGTGAGTGAGTCATAGTGGACTGGCAACAAGTGCCTCCTCACAGGGAGAGTCCCTCCATGTGTCCCTGTGATTAGGGCCAATCCCCTGGAGGGGATCAGGTGCGCAGCTCCTCCTGGGCAACGTGAGACCTGGTTCCATTGTTTGCAAGTTCACAATGCACTTGAAGGATGAGACAGCAACTTGCACTCCATTGAAACCAGCAGAAACGGATAGTGGGTTAGTGGGTTCTTAAAATCTGTGTCTAGCACTAGTATTAGCACACACTAAAACATACTGGGTGCAGTTGTGGACCTCCAGCTCTGTGAGCTCGCAGACATAGACAGATGTTGATATTCTCACTATTACGATGAAAATGTTCTGTGGCTTTAGCAGGTGTGATCTTTACCCTAGTGGCAACCTGAAAAATGAAGCCATTGCAAAGGTGCCAAATATCCTTCCCTCCTCTTCCTCCTTCTCCTTTAAAGTCCCCATAAACCACCACATTAAAATACCCAACTTCAACTTTGTAACTTGTATGTTTTAAAAACCAAAAGTTGATTTAGCCTCTGTAGATAATTTCCCCTACAATAAAAATATAAGGGGATTTTTTAAGCACTTGTTTGGTTTTTACTAAAGGATGACAGCCTGAGTGATAAACACCAGCAGCTGTAGCTAGCTGCTGTCTATTAAGCCTTACCTTGCTACATTATTTGTATCACACTATTTGTTGCATTTTGTGTTTTTTAATGAAATGATTTAATAAATAATAGATAATATGGGCTGGTGTATAGTAAATAAGATGTGGTTGTCTAGATTTGGTTTGAAAATGTAGTTTTTGCTTACATAGCACTAATTTGCAGTCGTCTGAGTCTCTGAAGACACATAAATATATTTATGAATACAGCTCGCTAACCAAGGCTTCAGCTCTTCTGCATATGATCTGTTCTTGCACCAGAAAACCAACATTGCATTGGCCAAAATGCTAACACTGTTGTGAATCAACATGCAGTGGGTTTGCTATCTATAAATTGTAGCATTAGCATGCTAATATTTGCTAGTTAGAACCAGAGGCGGAGCCAGACATTTGAAACACCCGGGGCTTAGCCCTAACAACAAAGAAACAGCATTGTTGTTGTTCGGCTTTTCATTTCACCATTTGTTGATTCACTGGAAGAGCAAGTAAGGTAATATGGGTCAAGTGATCAGTTTGATATCAATCTTTCGCGATGCATCATCATATTTACATTATTTGTACAGTACGAATGATTTGCTTTGGTACCTGGTCGAACTTCCGTTCTCCTCTGTCTGCCTGGCTGCGCACTCGCAGGCAGCAGCTGCCCCGCCCCGCTTAGTGCCTGAGCTCGGATCATACCAATATAAGGGGGGATTTACGCACAGTGGTAAATTCCCACAGTGTGCACTATGTGCTTCGAATATTGTGTGTAGTTTTTGTTTTATACAGTTGTCAGCCAGGCGTCTAACTATGAAAAAATTACACTCCAAAAGACCCTGGGCTTCTGAAAAACAACCCGGGCTTAAGCCCAGTAAGCCACCCCCCCCCCCCCCCGCTCCGCCACTGGTTAGAACCTTAGGCTACGTTCACACTGCAGGCAAAAGCGCATCAAATCCGATTTTTTTGACCCTATGCGACCCATATCCGATCATGGTATGACAGTGTGAACGGCACAAATCCGATATTTTCAAATCCGATCTGGGTCACTTTCGTATGTGGTCCTGAATCCGATACATATCCGATGTTTCAGAAAGCGACTGCTGTGTGAACGGTCAAGTCGCATTAAATCCGTCTTTTACGTCACTGACACAAGACAGACGCCAATTATCAGCACCGGAGAAGCGCCCGATAAGACATCGCGAACGCTTCCTGGCCACCCGGTCAAACTGCTGGGAAGACAACGTTGGAGAAACGTGAACATTTTATTTGTACTGCATAATCTGCAGATTCTGACAGAAATCTGCAACTATCCTTTGAAGCACCGCTCCTCTCTAAAACAGCAATAAGGATAATTATTAGGTTATCTACATTATTATGTAAATAACAAAATAACTTAAAGCAAAAATTGGGAAACGTGAAGTCCGAAGTCTTTATATTAAGGGCCATCAGTCAAACAATATTGTTTGCTCTGTGTCTAAACAGAGCGCGTTGTGTGACATCTTCTTTTGCACATGCGGGCCGCTTTGAGCGTTCACACTAGAGCTCGTTTGCTGTCGCATTTTATTTGTAGTGTGAACGAGCAGACAAAAAATTCGGATTTGATCAAAAAATCGGAATTGAGCATTAAGACCTGCAGTGTGAACGTAGCCTAAGACAGTATAAAAGCGGGATCTGACTGTAAAACTTATGACTTGTCAGTCAGAAGTCCTGCAAGTGTTTTGATACTTTAGAATAGCCAAAATGTATAAAATGGAAGGTTAGAAAGGCAATAAAAAAAAAAATAAAAAAAAAAATCTATGTCTAGGCAGAAGTGTTAAAGCTAGGATGGTGCCAAAGTCATTAGGGTTCATCCTCTGGGGAACACAAATGGCAATACACCATTTCCTGGGAATTTCATTCATTCATAGTACTAGCATGAATAAAAATAAATGACCGTATAGTCTGAGTTTGGTTTTGAGCTGTGTTGGAAATATACACTTGTAGCTGTGATGAGTCCCTGTTGTTGTATTTGTCAAAGTCTGTGTTGCGTTACTGTTTCAATTACAGACGACAGCTGCTTTGCTCACTTTTAAACATCAGCTGTTCTTATACACAAATTTTTAGGCCAGCAAATTTGCACGTCTATTTCACTGCTTACAAGGACCAACATCACATTGCTGTCATCAGATGTGTTCTATATAAAAACAGCTATTATTCCATCTTGGAGTGTGGCTAAAAGGAGTTTGAATACGGTGTTATTTTGCGGTCGTAAGTGCAATAATAACCGTCCTGGACTAATAACAGGTTAGAGGAACACTTCTTAAGCCTGCTCCTCCCATCACATGATCACAAACCTGCCAACACACCTCGTGTACCCACGATGAACTGTAACAATAGCAGAACGTGCAGTACTCTTCACCTCTTTGACACCAGCCAAGCCTTTCCTACACCCTGTTTGCTTTTTACAAACACCCTTTTCACACACCCTTTAGCAAAATAGTGTGTCCTACAGGGATGCTGCGTGTGGACTCGGTGGAGCGGTCATGCAGGTGGAGGCTGTCTGGACTGACATTGGAAGGGTGTGTGGTTAACAAGACTGCGCCTGCTGCAAGTCCTGTTATGCCAGTAAAGCTGACAATCAGTGTCAATAATCCAGAGAATTAGAGAAGTTATTACCAAGGTTTATTTGTGTTTGGATCGAGTGCTTTGCAAGATCAGGATTTAAGGTCTGGCTTACATTTTTAAATTTCCTTAAATAAAATGAAAACAGAAAAACGCTCACACACCCTCACACGCACCAAAAGTTGTTTCTCCTCTCCATCATTTCCTGAAAAAAATAAAACAGAATGAATGCAATTTTAGTGACAGCACAATTGACTGAATTTAATGCTCAAATCAAGTGGTGATCCTTCAATTTGCAGACTGCTTAGTTGCAGATCAAGTTGTGCACTCCACTTGCAGTACAGACAGCAGGAACAACAAATGTTTTAAATTGCATGTTAGCACCGTTTTAGTATTGACCACAATAAATAAGAACCTATCAACTTTATTAGCACTGATCTCAAAAACCACGATTCTTGACCGTTTGCTGGGTGTGAGACCAGATCCTAATGGGTTGTGAATGCACGCCAAAAATGTCAACCACACCTTCGACCTTGCACAACTTCCCTATTCTTCTGCTGCACACACTCCCAGCAAACACGCCCAAACGATCCTCACCCTTCTGTCCCTCACTCTGTGTTCTGCAGCCAGCCTAACTTAATTGATGCCCTGCCAGCCTAAATTACACAGCCGGCCTTCGAGGGCAAAGAGATAGAGGTTGTCAACAAGTGCGGCTTGAGTGAAGCCCTGGCTCCTCACCCACAGTGACAATTTACTTGACTCAGCATCACGCAGGCAATGTTTACTGGACCTGTCCACCACAATCAACACTGCTGCGTACGGGCTGACTGTAACTCCACTGTAAACCTCATCACTGCTGAGAGAAACGGAGAACTGGGGGAGGGGGGGAGCAGAGAAGAAGGGAAGCTTATCCCCCAAGCT
Organism: Maylandia zebra; assembly: GCF_041146795.1. Taxonomy (NCBI): domain Eukaryota; kingdom Metazoa; phylum Chordata; class Actinopteri; order Cichliformes; family Cichlidae; genus Maylandia; species Maylandia zebra. The sequence goes on from NC_135170.1 coordinate 10,436,707, forward strand.
TTGTCCTTCCTCCTCCACATCAGAGCGGATTCAGTCATACAAGCAAGGCAACAAATTAGGCTGCACACATGCACAGACATGCACGCCACAAGCATCCACATAAATTACCCAGATGAAAATGTTAAATTGAAAACAGCGTAATTTTCAGCACTTGGTGCCGGCACCTGATGTACAGCAAATCAAATTAAAATTCAATATTCGATTACAGACGAAGGAAAAAGTGCTTTCTTGGTAACACTGTCATGTACTACCTGTTTGTTTAGTACTGAAGTCTCAGTGGTTGGTCATAAAATCTGTCTTTGCAAAGATTTAAGTGCAAAGGTGTAAGAGGTGTTAAAGAGGTGAAAATTCAGCTGGATCTTCGCCCATATGTTTGGAAACATATGGGCAAGATATTAGAAGTTACAGCATTACAGCTGAGTTACAAACACAATTAAAGCTGCAAGCAGCGTTGAGAGGGCCCTCGCACCCTGGCGTGTCGAGCCACGCCCAACACCTACACCCAGCAAATCTGATCTGATGTCACACTGATGCTTAAGCACATGTAGCTAACTGTGTCTTTCCTTTTACACGAATAGATTATCTTTGATTTCTCTGAAATCAAGTAACATTGGAGTGACTTTGACTCATATTTGGGTATAAAATGAGGGATATAATATTAAATAGAGAGATATGTAAGTGTCATTTTTATTGTAGTACTTTTACTGAGATATAATATCTGTATAAATATTTATATGTAATCCACATACCTTTGAGATGTGGTCTCCACTGAAGCCTCTTCTGAAGCTTGTCCTGAAACCTAAAAGTTATTTATTGTGTTAGATGTTTTTTTTTGTTTTTGTTTTTTTCCTAAGGAGTTTGCATTTTAATAACTCTAGTTGCAATTTAATGATGAGCCGATAAATATGATTTTGGACCTCTAATCAATCTGTAACTTTTATTAGGTGTTAGGATCTGTTGTGTGCTCAGTCAGTAGTACCCTTATCCTCTTTGCCGTATGAAAAACTGAGTTCCTCTAAACCAGCTATGGTAAGTTTATCCACATTGAGGGAAGTCCCCACCAAAGACTCCAAGGTCTTCCAATGTTTTGGTTTCAGACATGGGTAATGAAGATCAGCGATCACAGGCAGCTAAAGAAAGAACACATAAATAACACTTGAGCAGTCACAAAAATAATGAATTACTTTCAGCCCATATTGTAATATGGTATCATTTTAAAAAGAGACTGCTGACAACATTATCTACTGTATGCCACAAAAAATATCAGATATTTCATAACACTTTTTTCTACCCACTCTGTGCATCATCACGTTCACCTTGTTCTTCAGACAGGGAACTATATTGTTACGTGGCAGGCCCTTCTCAAGCTGGTTGAAATACTTGCTGCATTTGTTGACTTGTGCACTAAACTGCTCCATGTCCAGTTGTTGAAGTGTGCTCTAGCGATGGGTAAAATGAAAAGTACATTTTCATTTAGTTTATAGTATGGATATACTTGCTATACAGTGGAGGAAATAATAATTTAATTCCCTTTTGAATTTGTAAATTGGCTCACTTACAAAGAGATGAACAGTCTCTTGTTTTCATGGTAGTTTCATTTTAATGGAGAGAGACAGAATATCATCCAAATATCCATGAAATTTTTTTTCTTGTAATTGGTCAACAGGTTTGCACACAGGAGAGATTTTGGCTCACTTCTCCTTACAGAAACTCTCTAATCCTCTAGAGATTTAGAGGTTTCTTGACTGTTGTATGAGAACTAAAAGTTTCAGGTCCTTCCATAGAGTTTCTATTGGGATTAAGGTCTGGAGGCTGGATAGGCCACTCAGTAGCCTTAATGTGCTTCCTATTTAGCCACTCCATTGTTGCCTTGGCGGTATGTTTTGGGTCATTGTCATGGTGGATGATCCATCCACAGTGTTGTTCAGTGTTATGGCTGAGGGAAAGAGATTCCAGAGATTTTGTGTAAATGCCCCTGTCCTTGGCATCTCAATGCGGTGATGTCATCCTGTCTTTACAGAAAAACAGCCCAAAGCTTAATGTTTCTACCTGGGGTTGGTGTTCTTTGCGTCATACTCAGAATTTCACTTCCTCCAAACATGGCAGGTTGAGTTAATGCCCGTGCTTGATGTTGCTTTTATCTGACCACAACAATTTCTTCCAGGTCTTATCTGAATTATTTAGATGTTCAGAGACATGCTTAAGACCTTCTTGATCAGGGGGACGTGCAAGATTTCAATATGTTATGGTGTAGTGTGTTACCAGTGCTGTTCTTGGTGACAGTAGTCCCATCTGCCTTCAGATCATTAGTAAACTCCTCCCATGTAGTTTTGGGATAATAGCTTTCTCATGATTATCATCACTCCAAGAGCTCTCATGGAGCTCCACACATGGTCATTTGATATTTCAAATTTCATCTTCTCACCAAGCTTCTTCCAGTCTTGTGCAGGTCTACAGTCTTTTCCCTGATCTCCCTTGATAGCTGCAGTGGTGGTGGAGAGGTTTGAATGGAAGACATTGATTCTGTGGACAGGTGGGCTTTATGCACATTACGAGTTGAGATTAGGAGTATCTGTGATTGATTGCAATCTGCAATATGTTTACATTGAAAGAATTAGAGTACTTTGAATTTCTTCTGGTAGGATGTGCAGGAGGAAGCTTTGGCCTGTGGCTTTTCTATGGAAATCTGGATCTCCCCCAACAGCAGATGCACTTGTGATGAATCAGCACTGATGTCTAAAATTTGTGGATCCTGCACATTAAAATGCACGAGCTTTTAATTATACCAAATATAGTTTAATTATGCTTTAGTTAAAATTACTAAATAGAAATAGAACAACAAAATTAAAAATAAAACAATCATCTTCTCATACCTGCAATTTAAACCGGATTTCCATGTTCTCCTGTTTGAGTTCCTTTATATCCTTCTTCAGGTAGCTGCAAAACCTTTTCATAGTAGCATCCCATTCTTCCGCTTCCTTTCACATGATATCATCTAACAAGTCATCACAGAGTTTAAGCATGGCAAGAATTTCTGGTGGTGTGGGGACTGAGTGCACGTTGATCAGATCGTACATTTTGCATACTGATTTCAGCTCTTTGTTAGCAAAACGAGAAATGGAAATATGGAGTTGAGTAAATCAGAAAAAGAAAGCTGAGGAAAAAGAAAACAAGCTGCTGTGTTTTGTTGGTTTATCACATTTAATTGTTAAACAGGAACATCTCACCGTCTCCTCAATCTCATCCAGAAATGTGAGAAAGTCAACCAGCTGAGCTGTAGTAGAGGGACTGATCTGTCCTTCAACTTTGGCCTCACGAACGTCAGT